>NC_089872.1:6093676-6301397 GCF_036373705.1 Amia ocellicauda | reverse complement strand
GGGGGCTGCAACGTATAAAATCCCATTAAGAATCAAGCCTCTGCCACCAAGACTGTAAACCAACCAAATCTCCATCAGTTCCAGCGATCTAATCGCAATATTCAACTTTTGAAATAATTTCCAAATCACAAGTGTGTGAGAGGCTGTGGCGAATGAGTTTTAGGTAGTGCTGTCCGACTCGAGATGCTGCGCACCTGCTAGAAATGTGCGCCTTCATTGGAAATAAGCGGTTTCCGCCGCTGATGTAGGCGTTTCTAGGCGAATGCAAGTCTCTTGTTGTGACGGCCGAATTCATGAACATCTCCATGAATGAGTTTGAGATCCTTATTGATGTGCAGGTGCCTGAGATCAAAGTCATTTTTCTTTCATAGCGGAGCACAAATGTGTTTGGAGTAGTTTTAGCGCACTGAATGCTCGCTCACCTGTTGCTGTCGTGACCGGTATGGTATCGGAACACATTACAAACTAATCACTCTCATCGTAAGTCTGTACAGTTACATTTTCGTCCACGAGAAATCCGGCTATTTCGCGCAGTGCTCCTAACGCTCCTCGGTTAACTCCTGCAGCTCAGAGGAGCGCCTGGCGTACGCGGTCCGAACCCCGAAAAAGTCACTGCTTTTGTTCAAAATACATGTATTCGATTTTTGTATACGCCACCGTCTCCGCAGTCGCTACCAAAATGACAATGTCAGTTTATCTTCATTGCGTCATTCTGTTTCGACTAGTTTCAAAGGGTTTGCGGCGTTTCGGCATAGGAGAAAAAGCCCAAGCCGATCTGGGATCACCTCCAGTTGACCCAAAATACAGCAAACGCAAAGGTACACACTCCTAGCTCGGATTCCCGCTCTGTGACGAATGTATACATCTCAAATCAAACCTCAGATTCGATGTAACAGACCCAACACTGCATAGTGGCATCAGATGATCGTTTCTATGGAAAAATATGTAAACGGCCACGGGCATGGCGCACGCATGCACAGGTTTCTCTTCGAGATAATGACGTTAGTTGAACAGGAAGTTAATCCCTCATAGGTTAATTCACATTTGCTTTGAATAGATTAACATGCAAAGCTGCTTTTCGAACAATAATTCGTGATCTACACATCTGATCTAACCGGGTAGCTTCGTGTCGGATGTAAGCGTTTGTAACCCCGTTCTCCTCCTGCAGTTTCTACGATACAGTGTCCTCCGATCAGCTGTAGGCTGCCAGCCCCGTGGCACTGTGGTGCGATGTTCTGAAAGTGGGAATCTTTTTCTGAACACGTGATTTCGAGCCCTCCAGGGCCTAATTTTCGGCATCACTAGCTGTAGGCACAAAAGCTGCAGAGATCCTGGAAAGCAGCAACACGCCAACTGCGAGCTAAAGGACAGTTTTAGACCAGCTGTAGTGGCCATGGATTGCCATCCTGCTGAACTTGGAGAGCAAACAGGAAAGACACAGGGCATGGTCTGTTCTCAGCTTTATTGATCATTCACACAACAGTCAAGCTGTGGGTGAGCTTGCTCTCCTGTACAGCACAGTCCCCAGCACAGCAATGCACACCACAGCCACAGCAGCCACCACACCAGCCAGGAGCACAACCTCAGCAGAGATGCCTGCAAAGAAAGCCCACCCCACTGGTCACTCACTTTAGGTCAAACCCAGACTACAGCAAGAGACCGCAACCTCTGGCTCCAATTTCAATAGGCCCCAGTACCTGCTTCTTTGCGGTCCTCTGCAGTCAGGGGAGACCTCTGGGCATTCGTCTCCACTGGAGGGATGGCATCCTGCGGCTTCTCCAGCATACGCACAAACACTGTGGCATCACCTTCCCATTCTGGAAGGTGGAGAGGCTTGGATCCAGCCACACATACTATACCCCAGTACCACACGCACAACCAGGCAAAGGATCCTTACCCTCCTTGAAAGCCAAGTCCCTCCTGTACCTCCCAAAGTACCTGGATTTAGAGACAGGGCTACAGCTGGAGTCACAGCAGCTACAGACCTGATCGCTCCCATCCACCGAGCTCCAGCTACAATAGGGATACAGCCATCAGGACGGAGACCCGGAGAAGGACACCAAGGGCCTCAAGCACCCTCCTCCCCCTCTACCTGTTGCCCACAGGGTAGCAGGCCTTGTCCAGGTTGTCCACAGCCTGGGAAGCAGCAGTCACCTTCAGGTGGCAGGTCATGTAGATCTGAGCAGAACAGACATTGGCACAGTTAGTGCACCCTGGGAGAGCTGCTTCAATGCCCAAGAAGCCACACAGTTGAGAAAGCAGAGGCCAACCAAGCCAAAGATGCAAAAGCAGTAGTCAAAAGCTCAGAGGCAGAGTGGCTGGGAGACTTACAGAGCTGTTGGCATCATTGTGGAACCTGAAGGCATCAAGCACCATCTGCAGCTTAGTGACGTCCTGAGGTCTTGGCATGAAGTGAGAACTGGAGCCCGTCACCTTGGCATCAATCAGGCAACTGGGGACAGGAGGAAATCCATGATCAGTCCCTGCTCGGAGTCGACACCCAACACCTGCAAGCACCCTGGCCATGCTTAGCTATGGGATCTCACTCACCCATAGTTCCCAATGAAAGTGTAACTGGGAGAAGAGGTCGGGTCAGAGGTCAAGGTGGCCACACAGCTGTCCACAAACAGCCGCAGGGGCACGTGGCTGGCCTGGTTGACGGAGGCTTGGATGTTCAGGACGTCCCCCAGGAAGTACACGTTGGAGGGTCTAGGGGAGCTCCAGTCATCTGCGGAGACGGGGAGCAGCATGAGGCCTCTACAGAGCAGAGCAGCACTCCAGTACACGGGAGGGTTAGAGCTGCATTAGGTTGGCCTCTACCAGTCATGAGCTGCAGGGAGAAGTCCAGGAGATCCTCCGCAGACTTGGTGGAGGTGTATGGGACCCAGGTTGGCTGCAGGGCATCGCTGCTCACATTGTGGAGCCTATGGAGCAGACAGCAATTACACACCGATCCTACAGCAGCTAGGCTGAAGCAGTACTGCAGCAGAGTCCTCACCGGAGGTAGTGACACTCGATGTGGACAACAGCAGGGTCGGTTCTCACGATGCCAGTGTTGGCAATCGGGGACGGGTGGTAGTTTAGGGAGAAGCTGTAAACCAGCTCGTCTTCGGTCATCTACAAGTGAAAGGCACAACGGTTAAGCTCAGGATGGTTTAACCCATTCACCGTGCGAGTCTACAGCCGTATTCTCCCCCCTCCCCTACTTACCGACAGGGCGCTGCCACAGCCCTGCAGCTCCGACTGGAAGACCAGGACCGTGTCGTTCTGCCCACTGAGCGCACAGCCTCCCAGCTGGATATCCGCAGCCTGGATCAGCTCGCCGGTACCGAACAGGTCTCTCTCCACCGACACCTGGATCGCGCTGTCCCCGCACTGTGCCCACACGACGGGGGAGACTTGCTGCTTGAACAGAGAAGAATCCACTCGCACAACGGCCTTGGCTCTGGCGGGAGGCTTGGCTCTGGCTGCAGGCTTGGCTCTCGCCCACTTAGAAACTCTGCCGGCGTCGCAGAGCCCAGCGAACACACACAGCACTAGCAGCCCACACCAAGAAGCCCTCGTACGTAGCATTGTGGCGAAAATACAAGAACAGCTCACAGATTCGCGATGCTTACCCAGCCCACACCGCCTCCTTTTATACACTGAGATGATCCCGCTCAGCGTGTCTCTCTGAGGAGACAGCGCGACATTTTCACGTGGAATTCGGCGACAAGTGGGGCTGCAACAGCAGCGGCGCGGATCCAGCGCGGATCCCAGTGCGTCCCGTCCTGCACAGGTGCAGCGAGTAGTGACGACGGAACCGATTTTGCCGCTGTGTGAGCGTGTTTCGTGCTGTCCCGACTTCATTTTTTAGGCTACAGAGAGCAGATGAGCAACACTCAATTCAATGCTGTTGGTACCACTACCAGTACTCCAGCTAATGATTATAATAGTAGCCTGTGAGTTCGTAGAACTAGGACCCTGCCACCTGCTTTCCTCCCCGCGATAGGTGGCCGTGTCGTCTTTTTAAATAATCCCTTATTGATGAATAATCTCACGATTCCACGCGAATCATGTCAATTAGTCAAGTTATCAACAGAATACCAGGTGCTGTATTGAATTTTGCAATACACCTCGAAGCATGTCATTTCATGCCTTTACTAGGGAACTGGGATTATCCGAGACAAACGCAGTCTCATTATTACAATTCAATGACAGTGTGCACAAGGATTTCTCAACACTGTGCCAGGGATGTAATTCACGGGTTGCAGATTGCCGTATCTGTGACACAGTCACTTGACTTCATTTTGTATTTGATATGTTTTCTTCAACATTCGTTTGCACCTTTTTATTTCACTAACTTAACATTCTTTAATTACTTTGAATTTGGCTCGATTGAACTTGGGAAATGGGTTGTCAACAGCGTTCATGGCGGTTTTAATTGAATTATCCATAGAGCTCGTGATTGGTGGAAAATACAACTTCATTACAATACAATTCATTGTAATGTACAATACAATTCATCATTTTACAATCTGCTCAAAACAATATTTCAAGAAATAGAAAATATATAGGCGTTGCTGATTGCTCTTTGCGGTTTAGTCCCTTATTGATGAATAATCTCACGATTCCACACGAATCATGTCAATTCATCAGTCGGACACGTTGAATATTGCGGCAGCAACTGTACACAATTATTGAAAGGGGGCATGCATCGCGTTTTGACCTCATATTCATTACGATTGGTCAGAATGTGTCATTACGTCATTTCAGTGTTTCATTTTACGAGTTGCTAGAATTCTGTACCTTCTCTCCGGAACATATAACATGTGTGTTCATCCCATTGCTGGCTTTCTCTTCAGCCTACGGTTTACACCTTCACAACCGTGACTACATTTACAATATTTAATGGTTCATAAATATATTCGTCATGAAAGTAAATGAAATTAGTTTAAGAATTCATGTATTAGCAGGCGTTATCCATGGCGATGTAGACGTATAACCTATAAGCTATACAAAAGCTCAAATATGATCACTTCAGACCCAACCGGAGTAACTGCAATACTATTCAATAACTTCAGAAAGATGGAGTCAGTAGAAGAGCAAATACGGGTTCAAGTCACCTACGGGGCAGAACAAATTGGAACAAATAATGTGACCGTTACATCAGCGTCCGATACCACTGTCTCAAGTATTGTAGATACAAGGCAGTTTAAGTGCAGGATTATACAGCAGGTATAAAAAGAACACATCGCATATTGTAGATCACGGACTCATTTGAAAAGTAGAATACAGCGCAGTGCCAAATTGAAACAAATGTCGAATTGTAAGGGGTTTTAAAGCAATCTGAATTGCACCGCGGTTAGGTTATTCGACTCCCCCCAGACTTACAGTCTTTTATCCTTCACTAACCGAGTGAAATTCTAGTTTCACGATGGTTTACAGTGGTTTAAAATTCAAGTAATAAAAAAGACACTGTTTTCAACATTCATTATCATTGTATTTTAACCGTCAGAATTAACGGAGATTCTGTTAAATGTTATTTTACAGTTGTGAACACTGATTATACGGTAGTTTGTCATTAAAGAATAAACATATTTCAACCTTCACTATTACAGTTAGTTAATTAACCTTCAAAACTACAGAGATTTTTTACAGTGTGGATACAGGAAGCTTATTGGGATTTCTTCTTTGGATCTGGGCAACATGCCAATCAATACAGATCAAGCAAAAGACCAAGTTTAATCCACCTCAGGACTATACTCTCAGCAACCCCTCACACACGAAAGGGAATTCTGAGCAGCGGACACAAGGAGGGGCCACTTGTTGCCACCCCTGTAAAAGGCACAGTAGGGCCACGAGTACTACACACCGGTTGGCGTGCATTACTAGAGGGAAGAGCAGCCACTGAACAGAGGGCCTGGAGTCAGGCTCTGGAGCACACGGCTGAAGGATCTTTGCAAGGCAAGAAGAAACGGAGCGAGTCAGACATTTCACAGTCCACATTTTATTCAAAAACCTGCTCCAGTTACAGTTGGGATGCCCGCATGTGGGGCCTGGCTCTCCACACAGCCGCCAGCACCACAGCACAGAGCACAAGCACCGTGAAGGCAGCCACGGTCAGCACACCATAGCCGAAAGCCTGGGGCACTGTGGAGACGGGAGAGGGACAGGCAGCTCACAAGGGTGCAGACATGAGAGGGCTGAGCGCCAGCAGAGTGTCAAAGCTCCCCTCCTCACCTTCACTGGGAGAAGCCCTCCTGTCCACAGCAGGGAGCTCAGAGGCAGTCAGGATCACTTCCCCACTGGACACCACGGCCATCTCCCTGGAGGCCCTCTGCACCGGGGCAACGGCTCTCCCTGAAGGGACAAGAGCAGCATTACAGAAGCAGCCCCTCCACTGGGGGAGCCTTAGGGAAAGATGCCAGTCCAGCTCACACTGGAACCGAGCCACTCACTCATTCTCTGGTTGCACGGAGTGATGCATTGGAAACCAGTACATAGCATGGCCATGTACAAGGGCTCATCACAGTACCCGTTGCAATCCTGAGCTCCACACTGAGAGGTCCAGGGGCCACGACTGAAGGAGGAGGCGGGGCTGCAGTGTACACTACAGCCTCCACAGGAACAAGCTCACTGCCCGAATACTTGCACAGGAAGGTCAGCCTGGAGGGAGAAGCAGGCAGCCATTGGACCCAGTCGGGTACTGGCACATGGAGACGGCCACTGGGGAGCCCCACTTACTCATAGTAGCTGTCCCTGGTGATGGAGCCATCAGGCCCCTCCTGCACATCACGTTTAGAGGACATCGTGTTCTCGTACACCACATCGCCACCCTCACTCTGGAAGAGGGAAGCAGACCCTCACGTTATACAGCCAAGACAATCAGCACAAGGCGCTGCAATGCTCAGGCCAAAGCTGGGAACCGCTTCCTCACCTTCAGTGTGCTGCCACAGGCACTGACTGGGAACTGGAACAAGGCAAAGCCAGCAGTGGTGCCAACAGGGCTGCAGGGGGCGCCCTGACCCCCCAGCAGGCTGACGGTGTCAAGGCTCAGCGGAGGCCTGGTCACATTCCTGGGTACTACAACCACAAACTGACCATCCGTGGTGCATTGCACAGTCACTGGAGGGAGAGGGGAGAAGATTAGCAAAGCAATGCGCTCAGGAGCCGTTTGTACGAGATTTTGCCCATACCACTCACCCTCATTGCTGTAATAACAGGGCTGTCTTCCCCTCTGATCAAAGCAGCAGTTACTCGCTTCACAGTCGGCTCTACTGATTGCAGGGGCGCCACACGCCATTTTCTCGTTGTCACTAACCGAGCAGTTCTGACCCTGGGCTATAGACACGTCCACCGCAGCCGCCATCAGCAGACAGACAAGACTCCAGACCCGCACGCTCATCCCACACCTCTCCATTGTGCAACTCGGCAACGAAGTGCCGAGAAGCGGCGCTCCGCTCCTTAAATAATCCGGCGCCCTGATTGGCTCAGGGCTGGCCCTGGCGCAGCAGGCTGCACGAGGATTTCAGCCACCCCAGCGGGCCAGTCGGGCTCTTTGGTGGAGCTCTCGCTTTGCTGCCGCACAATCACTGTCAGATGCCACATCACTGTCTGTCGGCAAGCCCGCCGCGCCCCGCTGCGCTCACTTCACTGCCCCGGCTCTCAACGCACAGCTCCCCTACCTACTGAGCACTCATCTCCAAGACTTCCACAGCTTTTTAGAGAGAGTTCCGACTCATCATACGGTCGGTGTGCGACACTCGCAACACTAGCAGTGAAGATGAATAACTGTATGACATTGTAACACGTCTTCTTCAGAGACAGTGAATGCTGGATTTTGAAAAGAACGGAAATGCAAAAGCACATTGAAATTGAGCATCGAGTTCAACTTTAAACGGACAGTGTGCCTCATCACGTCCTCCTTGTGACTTGGGACGAGAACACGATTTGGAGAAACTAGAGACCGGGGGCTTTCAAACGATGTCTTACTCGCGTATTTAGAGTCTTCATAGCATGGGCTACAGGCTTGCGAAATCAGCCATGTGTCCTAGTGTACAGGGCTGATTTGCGTATGCCCGAGTGTTTGTTTCTAGTCTGTCAGCCGATTTGCCTTAAAATACGAAAGGTCACAACTTGTTCTTTAATTTGATACAAGATAAAAGCATATGGCACAACGAAGCAAGGGGAAACACGGTAACACTTTACAATAATGGGCATTAATTCCTCATGAATTCCGATAGTACAACACGGGGAAAACACATGAATGCATGATGTAATTCTTGTGAACTCATTTGTAATTCAAGTATGTGAATTCATCATGATGTAAAGACTCTTATTCATATGGAATTCTTTTTTAATCCCCTGGCGAGCGAGTAAGAGGGTATGAATTCATTATGATTCATGATTATTAAGGGTCTTCTTTTCTGCAGTATGTTCCTCATGAATTAATTCGTAATTCAACAAATGGTGTTAATCATGTGTACAAATCGGGACTGGCTATTTGAATAAAAGCAAACAAAATATATGGATTCATCTCAATTTTGAATTTTAAAATATATTTTTCTTGCAATAATCGGCGTTATGCCAAGTTACGTTTTCTCGTAAGGAATCGAGCTTATTTACAAGCTAATCACATGCACTTCATGTTTAAAGACAATTATTTTGAAGTCATGACTTATTCATGTTTTTCTCCTAATGAACACTGCATGATCGAACAACTATAGTCAACTGAAATATGTGGGTATAGCCGCTTCATGCTTTGCTGTAAGGGCATACAATTATTGTTTTTAAATGTTAGCGCATGTATATACGTGTAAATATTGTAGCGATATCTGCTGCGTGTGTTCGCCACCAAAACAACAAATAATCGGACCGAGCCGTGTTTCCTGCAACAGGCTTTATTTTTCAAAACATTGTAATGCAGCTACACCCGTCTCTATCACTTCTGTCCTGTCCTACTTCTGCGGCGGACCGGGCGCCCCTATATATGCCCTCGGCCCGTGACGTCTCCCCCAATCACGGCGCCTAAGTTCCCGCGCTGCGCTGACCCATGAACGCGGAATTCAGTATTTCCCTCTGTCTAACAGTAATAATTACATTGTTCATTGTTTTCTTGTTTTACTCTGTTTTTAAAGTCTGTAAAGCGCTTTGAGCACCATCAAAAAAGCGCTGAATAAATAAAGGTATTATTATTGTTATTATTATGATCACTGAATGCCGTGGAACGCGTTGATGACCCAGCGGACCCGTGTGTGACTCGATTCACAGGCACATCGGGGCACCGTTTGTAGTAGTACATCCCAAACAGCATGAAACCCCTATACCTACATATTTTACTATACATTCTTGCCCCTAGACTAAGGACTTTACTATAATGCTCTGCTCATGCAGTGTTCATTACGAGATAACATGAATCAGTCATGACTTTCAAATAATTGGCTGTAAACATGAAGTGCATTAGCTTGTAAATAAGCATGATTCTTTACAAGAAAACGTAACGTGGCAAAACCCCGATTATTACAAGCAATAATACATTTTAAACCTCAAAATTGTGATGAATCCATACATTTTGTTTGCTTTTATTCAAATAGCCAGTCTCGATTTGTATTGAATTTGTATTTGTAATGAGTTCATACCCTCTTACTTGCTTGCCAGGGGGTTGTGAAAAACATGAATTCATGTGTGAAGACATATACATACATCTGAGTTCACAAGAATAACATCATGCATTCATGTGTTTTTCCTGTGTTGTACTATCGGAATTCATGAAGAATGAATGCCCATTATTGTAAAGTGTTACCAGAAACACAAACAGGAAAAATGCCAGTAGAGAATGGCTACCGCTGAGATTGTTTATTCAACAGTGAACAGGGCAATGTCAGGCTTTAACAACGAGACGAATGGCCATTCTGAGTGCTCTGAATTATGAACATCTACTTGGGGACTTTTCCGAAGAAGGGGATTAACTATAACACGGAAAGCAGACGAAACCGAATGTTAATTAGTATGCATTTTTGATATCAACAGTTAGCAGGTTAATTCTTGATATCAACAATTGTATTCTAGATATCAGCAATTATGGATTAAATGTCACAACGGCTTGCCATAAAAATGTCCCCAATTGAAACAAACGGCAGGTAACTGCTGCTCTTTTGGAGGTCCCGGTAGCGCATTAAAACAGCGGGCTCTCTAACCTTTGTGCCACTTCGCTGGGATTAGAGCTCTGGAGCAGAGATTTGTGGCTTTAATCCCAGGCAGGAGATACAGTTGCTGTACATTTGCGCAAGGTACAGTACAGATTGCTCCAATAGAAACACAACTGTACAAAGGGGTCAAGATCTGTTAAAACAATGCTATATGTTGTAAGTCATGTAATCATTTAGAATAAGCAGAGACAGGTCACAAAGTGAACTGATTAAAATAGGAATTTATAAAATGTACTATGCTTTGAATTGCTTTGTATTATGTAAATCTGAATTTGTATTGTTTGATGCCTCGTACTGAACTGTATGTTTGCACGTTGTATTGCGCTTATGTTTTGTAAGTCGCCTTGGCTAAGGGCGTCTGCCAATCAATAAATAATAATAATTATATACTACTACTACTAATAATAATAATGCAGGACTGGTCATCTGAAAATGGAGATTATAGCAATACAAATCAACAACCCTCTACGGCTTTTTAATGTTCATACAATTACAGACAACCCATGAAGAAATTGTCACACACATAAAACAACAAAAAACGCATTCACTTGCTTTGCAAGGTGTACTTTTAAATGTACGGGGGCTGCAACGTATAAAATCCCATTAAGAATCAAGCCTCTGCCACTAAGACTGTAAACCAACCAAATCTCCATCAGTTCCAGCGATCTAATCGCAATATTCAACTTTTGAAATAATTTCCAAATCACAAGTGTGTGAGAGGCTGTGGCGAATGAGTTTTAGGTAGTGCTGTCCGACTCGAGATGCTGCGCACCTGCTAGAAATGTGCGCCTTCATTGGAAATAAGCGGTTTCCGCCGCTGATGTAGGCGTTTCTAGGCGAATGCAAGTCTCTTGTTGTGACGGCCGAATTCATGAACATCTCCATGAATGAGTTTGAGATCCTTATTGATGTGCAGGTGCGTGAGATCAAAGTCATTTTTCTTTCATAGCGGAGCACAAATGTGTTTGGAGTAGTTTTAGCGCACTGAATGCTCGCTCACCTGTTGCTGTCGTGACCGGTATGGTATAGGAACACATTACAAACTAATCACTCTCATCGTAAGTCTGTACAGTTACATTTTCGTCCACGAGAAATCCGGCTATTTCGCGCAGTGCTCCTAACGCTCCTCGGTTAACTCCTGCAGCTCAGAGGAGCGCCTGGCGTACGCGGTCCGAACCCCGAAAAAGTCACTGCTTTTGTTCAAAATACATGGATTCGATTTTTGTATACGCCACCGTCTCCGCAGTCGCTACCAAAATGACAATGTCAGTTTATCTTCATTACGTCATTCTGTTTCGACTAGTTTCAAAGGGTTTGCGGCGTTTCGGCATAGGAGAAAAAGCCCAAGCCGATCTGGGATCACCTCCAGTCGACCCAAAATACAGCAAACGCAAAGGTACACACTCCTAGCTCGGATTCCCGCTCTGTGACGAATGTATACATCTCAAATCAAACCTCAGATTCGATGTAACAGACCCAACACTGCATAGTGGCATCAGATGATCGTTTCTATGGAAAAATATGTAAACGGCCACGGGCATGGCGCACGCATGCACAGGTTTCTCTTCGAGATAATGACGTTAGTTGAACAGGAAGTTAATCCCTCATAGGTTAATTCACATTTGCTTTGAATAGATGAACATGCAAAGCTGCTTTTCGAACAATAATTCGTGATCTACACATCTGATCTAACCGGGTAGCTTCGTGTCGGATGTAAGCGTTTGTAACCCCGTTCTCCTCCTGCAGTTTCTACGATACAGTGTCCTCCGATCAGCTGTAGGCTGCCAGCCCCGTGGCACTGTGGTGCGATGTTCTGAAAGTGGGAATCTTTTTCTGAACACGTGATTTCGAGCCCTCCAGGGCCTAATTTTCGGCATCACTAGCTGTAGGCACAAAAGCTGCAGAGATCCTGGAAAGCAGCAACACGCCAACTGCGAGCTAAAGGACAGTTTTAGACCAGCTGTAGTGGCCATGGATTGCCATCCTGCTGAACTTGGAGAGCAAACAGGAAAGACACAGGGCATGGTCTGTTCTCAGCTTTATTGATCATTCACACAACAGTCAAGCTGTGGGTGAGCTTGCTCTCCTGTACAGCACAGTCCCCAGCACAGCAATGCACACCACAGCCACAGCAGCCACCACACCAGCCAGGAGCACAACCTCAGCAGAGATGCCTGCAAAGAAAGCCCACCCCACTGGTCACTCACTTTAGGTCAAACCCAGACTACAGCAAGAGACCGCAACCTCTGGCTCCAATTTCAATAGGCCCCAGTACCTGCTTCTTTGCGGTCCTCTGCAGTCAGGGGAGACCTCTGGGCATTCGTCTCCACTGGAGGGATGGCATCCTGCGGCTTCTCCAGCACACGCACAAACACTGTGGCATCACCTTCCCATTCTGGAAGGTGGAGAGGCTTGGATCCAGCCACACATACTATACCCCAGTACCACACGCACAACCAGGCAAAGGATCCTTACCCTCCTTGAAAGCCAAGTCCCTCCTGTACCTCCCAAAGTACCTGGATTTAGAGACAGGGCTACAGCTGGAGTCACAGCAGCTACAGACCTGATCGCTCCCATCCACCGAGCTCCAGCTACAATAGGGATACAGCCATCAGGACGGAGACCCGGAGAAGGACACCAAGGGCCTCAAGCACCCTCCTCCCCCTCTACCTGTTGCCCACAGGGTAGCAGGCCTTGTCCAGGTTGTCCACAGCCTGGGAAGCAGCAGTCACCTTCAGGTGGCAGGTCATGTAGATCTGAGCAGAACAGACATTGGCACAGTTAGTGCACCCTGGGAGAGCTGCTTCAATGCCCAAGAAGCCACACAGTTGAGAAAGCAGAGGCCAACCAAGCCAAAGATGCAAAAGCAGTAGTCAAAAGCTCAGAGGCAGAGTGGCTGGGAGACTTACAGAGCTGTTGGCATCATTGTGGAACCTGAAGGCATCAAGCACCATCTGCAGCTTAGTGACGTCCTGAGGTCTTGGCATGAAGTGAGAACTGGAGCCCGTCACCTTGGCATCAATCAGGCAACTGGGGACAGGAGGAAATCCATGATCAGTCCCTGCTCGGAGTCGACACCCAACACCTGCAAGCACCCTGGCCATGCTTAGCTATGGGATCTCACTCACCCATAGTTCCCAATGAAAGTGTAACTGGGAGAAGAGGTCGGGTCAGAGGTCAAGGTGGCCACACAGCTGTCCACAAACAGCCGCAGGGGCACGTGGCTGGCCTGGTTGACGGAGGCTTGGATGTTCAGGACGTCCCCCAGGAAGTACACGTTGGAGGGTCTAGGGGAGCTCCAGTCATCTGCGGAGACGGGGAGCAGCATGAGGCCTCTACAGAGCAGAGCAGCACTCCAGTACACGGGAGGGTTAGAGCTGCATTAGGTTGGCCTCTACCAGTCATGAGCTGCAGGGAGAAGTCCAGGAGATCCTCCGCAGACTTGGTGGAGGTGTATGGGACCCAGGTTGGCTGCAGGGCATCGCTGCTCACATTGTGGAGCCTATGGAGCAGACAGCAATTACACACCGATCCTACAGCAGCTAGGCTGAAGCAGTACTGCAGCAGAGTCCTCACCGGAGGTAGTGACACTCGATGTGGACAACAGCAGGGTCGGTTCTCACGATGCCAGTGTTGGCAATCGGGGACGGGTGGTAGTTTAGGGAGAAGCTGTAAACCAGCTCGTCTTCGGTCATCTACAAGTGAAAGGCACAACGGTTAAGCTCAGGATGGTTTAACCCATTCACCGTGCGAGTCTACAGCCGTATTCTCCCCCCTCCCCTACTTACCGACAGGGCGCTGCCACAGCCCTGCAGCTCCGACTGGAAGACCAGGACCGTGTCGTTCTGCCCACTGAGCGCACAGCCTCCCAGCTGGATATCCGCAGCCTGGATCAGCTCGCCGGTACCGAACAGGTCTCTCTCCACCGACACCTGGATCGCGCTGTCCCCGCACTGTGCCCACACGACGGGGGAGACTTGCTGCTTGAACAGAGAAGAATCCACTCGCACAACGGCCTTGGCTCTGGCGGGAGGCTTGGCTCTGGCTGCAGGCTTGGCTCTCGCCCACTTAGAAACTCTGCCGGCGTCGCAGAGCCCAGCGAACACACACAGCACTAGCAGCCCACACCAAGAAGCCCTCGTACGTAGCATTGTGGCGAAAATACAAGAACAGCTCACAGATTCGCGATGCTTACCCAGCCCACACCGCCTCCTTTTATACACTGAGATGATCCCGCTCAGCGTGTCTCTCTGAGGAGACAGCGCGACATTTTCACGTGGAATTCGGCGACAAGTGGGGCTGCAACAGCAGCGGCGCGGATCCAGCGCGGATCCCAGTGCGTCCCGTCCTGCACAGGTGCAGCGAGTAGTGACGACGGAACCGATTTTGCCGCTGTGTGAGCGTGTTTCGTGCTGTCCCGACTTCATTTTTTAGGCTACAGAGAGCAGATGAGCAACACTCAATTCAATGCTGTTGGTACCACTACCAGTACTCCAGCTAATGATTATAATAGTAGCCTGTGAGTTCGTAGAACTAGGACCCTGCCACCTGCTTTCCTCCCCGCGATAGGTGGCCGTGTCGTCTTTTTAAATAATCCCTTATTGATGAATAATCTCACGATTCCACGCGAATCATGTCAATTAGTCAAGTTATCAACAGAATACCAGGTGCTGTATTGAATTTTGCAATACACCTCGAAGCATGTCATTTCATGCCTTTACTAGGGAACTGGGATTATCCGAGACAAACGCAGTCTCATTATTACAATTCAATGACAGTGTGCACAAGGATTTCTCAACACTGTGCCAGGGATGTAATTCACGGGTTGCAGATTGCCGTATCTGTGACACAGTCACTTGACTTCATTTTGTATTTGATATGTTTTCTTCAACATTCGTTTGCACCTTTTTATTTCACTAACTTAACATTCTTTAATTACTTTGAATTTGGCTCGATTGAACTTGGGAAATGGGTTGTCAACAGCGTTCATGGCGGTTTTAATTGAATTATCCATAGAGCTCGTGATTGGTGGAAAATACCATTTCATTACAATACAATTCATTGTAATGTACAATACAATTCATCATTTTACAATCTGCTCAAAACAATATTTCAAGAAATAGAAAATATATAGGCGTTGCTGATTGCTCTTTGCCGTTTAGTCCCTTATTGATGAATAATCTCACGATTCCACACGAATCATGTCAATTCATCAGTCGGACACGTTGAATATTGCGGCAGCAACTGTACACAATTATTGAAAGGGGGCATGCAACGCGTTTTGACCTCATAGTCATTACGATTGGTCAGAATGTGTCATTACGTCATTTCAGTGTTTCATTTTACGAGTTGCTAGAATTCTGTACCTTCTCTCCGGGACATATAACATGTGTGTTCATCCCATTGCTGGCTTTCTCTTCAGCCTACGGTTTACACCTTCACAACCGTGACTACATTTACAATATTTAATGGTTCATAAATATATTCGTCATGAAAGTAAATGAAATTAGTTTAAGAATTCATGTATTAGCAGGCGTTATCCATGGCGATGTAGACGTATAACCTATAAGCTATACAAAAGCTCAAATATGATCACTTCAGACCCAACCGGAGTAACTGCAATAATATTCAATAACTTCAGAAAGACGGAGTCAGTAGAAGAGCAAATACGGGTTCAAGTCACCTACGGGGCAGAACAAATTGGAACAAATAATGTGACCGTTACATCAGCGTCCGATACCACTGTCTCAAGTATTGTAGATACAAGGCAGTTTAAGTGCAGGATTATACAGCAGGTATAAAAAGAACACATCGCATATTGTAGATCACGGACTCATTTGAAAAGTAGAATACAGCGCAGTGCCAAATTGAAACAAATGTCGAATTGTAAGGGGTTTTAAAGCAATCTGAATTGCACCGCGGTTAGGTTATTCGACTCCCCCCAGACTTACAGTCTTTTATCCTTCACTAACCGAGTGAAATTCTAGTTTCACGATGGTTTACAGTGGTATAAAATTCAAGTAATAAAAAAGACACTGTTTTCAACATTCATTATCATTGTATTTTAACCGTCAGAATTAACGGAGATTCTGTTAAATGTTATTTTACAGTTGTGAACACTGATTATACGGTAGTTTGTCATTAAAGAATACACATATTTCAACCTTCACTATTACAGTTAGTTAATCAACCTTCAAAACTACAGAGATTTTTTACAGTGTGGATACAGGAAGCTTATTGGGATTTCTTCTTTGGATCTGGGCAACATGCCAATCAATACAGATCAAGCAAAAGACCAAGTTTAATCCACCTCAGGACTATACTCTCAGCAACCCCTCACACACGAAAGGGAATTCTGAGCAGCGGACACAAGGAGGGGCCACTTGTTGCCACCCCTGTAAAAGGCACAGTAGGGCCACGAGTACTACACACCGGTTGGCGTGCATTACTAGAGGGAAGAGCAGCCACTGAACAGAGGGCCTGGAGTCAGGCTCTGGAGCACACGGCTGAAGGATCTTTGCAAGGCAAGAAGAAACGGAGCGAGTCAGACATTTCACAGTCCACATTTTATTCAAAAACCTGCTCCAGTTACAGTTGGGATGCCCGCATGTGGGGCCTGGCTCTCCACACAGCCGCCAGCACCACAGCACAGAGCACAAGCACCGTGAAGGCAGCCACGGTCAGCACACCATAGCCGAAAGCCTGGGGCACTGTGGAGACGGGAGAGGGACAGGCAGCTCACAAGGGTGCAGACATGAGAGGGCTGAGCGCCAGCAGAGTGTCAAAGCTCCCCTCCTCACCTTCACTGGGAGAAGCCCTCCTGTCCACAGCAGGGAGCTCAGAGGCAGTCAGGATCACTTCCCCACTGGACACCACGGCCATCTCCCTGGAGGCCCTCTGCACCGGGGCAACGGCTCTCCCTGAAGGGACAAGAGCAGCATTACAGAAGCAGCCCCTCCACTGGGGGAGCCTTAGGGAAAGATGCCAGTCCAGCTCACACTGGAACCGAGCCACTCACTCATTCTCTGGTTGCACGGAGTGACACAGCGGTCAGTAGCACTGGGTTGGCACACTGCTGCACTACAGTGGATGAACACCTGGGGGAGCACGAGATGCAGTACAATACAATGCCGCCATGGGGAATGTGGCGTTCCTTGGCCAATAGACCCTTACCTTCGCCTTCAGAGGGAGCTGGGAGCCAGCATCCACAAAAGTGAACATCTGCACGATGAAGCGCTTGTAGTGCGTTGGGTATGGCAGCCCTGAAGAGCCAGCCACAGGAACCAAGGTGGTCTGGTACTGGTCATCTCTGTACGGACACCTGGAAAGAGCACCACACATGGGTCAAGAGGTCTGCCTAAACCACCAACACAAGCTGGCCGGCAAGAGATACAGGGCTCCAGTTACCCAGCAACCAGCAGGCTCCACTGGGGCTGGCCGAGCGGGCTGGGGGTGGAAGTTGCCCAGCAGTCTTCCAGAGTCAGGACAATGTTGGGGTCGGTCCTATTCAGGATGCGAACCTCAACATACACAGGATCCCGCAGGACCTTGGTCACGGGGTAGTCCCCATCACCGTAGTAGGCGTCATACACAGCTTCTACAGGAGGAACGACGGAGAGCTTTAGGAAGCCAGCATGCATTGGAAACCAGTACATAGCATGGCCATGTACAAGGGCTCATCACAGTACCCGTTGCAATCCTGAGCTCCACACTGAGAGGTCCAGGGGCCACGACTGAAGGAGGAGGCGGGGCTGCAGTGTACACTACAGCCTCCACAGGAACAAGCTCACTGCCCGAATACTTGCACAGGAAGGTCAGCCTGGAGGGAGAAGCAGGCAGCCATTGGACCCAGTCGGGTACTGGCACATGGAGACGGCCACTGGGGAGCCCCACTTACTCATAGTAGCTGTCCCTGGTGATGGAGCCATCAGGCCCCTCCTGCACATCACGTTTAGAGGACATCGTGTTCTCGTACACCACATCGCCACCCTCACTCTGGAAGAGGGAAGCAGACCCTCACGTTATACAGCCAAGACAATCAGCACAAGGCGCTGCAATGCTCAGGCCAAAGCTGGGAACCGCTTCCTCACCTTCAGTGTGCTGCCACAGGCACTGACTGGGAACTGGAACAAGGCAAAGCCAGCAGTGGTGCCAACAGGGCTGCAGGGGGCGCCCTGACCCCCCAGCAGGCTGACGGTGTCAAGGCTCAGCGGAGGCCTGGTCACATTCCTGGGTACTACAACCACAAACTGACCATCCGTGGTGCATTGCACAGTCACTGGAGGGAGAGGGGAGAAGATTAGCAAAGCAATGCGCTCAGGAGCCGTTTGTACGAGATTTTGCCCATACCACTCACCCTCATTGCTGTAATAACAGGGCTGTCTTCCCCTCTGATCAAAGCAGCAGTTACTCGCTTCACAGTCGGCTCTACTGATTGCAGGGGCGCCACACGCCATTTTCTCGTTGTCACTAACCGAGCAGTTCTGACCCTGGGCTATAGACACGTCCACCGCAGCCGCCATCAGCAGACAGACAAGACTCCAGACCCGCACGCTCATCCCACACCTCTCCATTGTGCAACTCGGCAACGAAGTGCCGAGAAGCGGCGCTCCGCTCCTTAAATAATCCGGCGCCCTGATTGGCTCAGGGCTGGCCCTGGCGCAGCAGGCTGCACGAGGATTTCAGCCACCCCAGCGGGCCAGTCGGGCTCTTTGGTGGAGCTCTCGCTTTGCTGCCGCACAATCACTGTCAGATGCCACATCACTGTCTGTCGGCAAGCCCGCCGCGCCCCGCTGCGCTCACTTCACTGCCCCGGCTCTCAACGCACAGCTCCCCTACCTACTGAGCACTCATCTCCAAGACTTCCACAGCTTTTTAGAGAGAGTTCCGACTCATCATACGGTCGGTGTGCGACACTCGCAACACTAGCAGTGAAGATGAATAACTGTATGACATTGTAACACGTCTTCTTCAGAGACAGTGAATGCTGGATTTTGAAAAGAACGGAAATGCAAAAGCACATTGAAATTGAGCATCGAGTTCAACTTTAAACGGACAGTGTGCCTCATCACGTCCTCCTTGTGACTTGGGACGAGAACACGATTTGGAGAAACTAGAGACCGGGGGCTTTCAAACGATGTCTTACTCGCGTATGTAGAGTCTTCATAGCATGGGCTACAGGCTTGCGAAATCAGCCATGTGTCCTAGTGTACAGGGCTGATTTGCGTATGCCCGAGTGTTTGTTTCTAGCCTGTCAGCCGATTTGCCTTAAAATACGAAAGGTCACAACTTGGTCTTTAATTTGATACAAGATAAAAGCATATGGCACAACGAAGCAAGGGGAAACACGGTAACACTTTACAATAATGGGCATTAATTCCTCATGAATTCCGATAGTACAACACGGGGAAAACACATGAATGCATGATGTAATTCTTGTGAACTCATTTGTAATTCAAGTATGTGAATTCATCATGATGTAAAGACTCTTATTCATATGGAATTCTTTTTTAATCCCCTGGCGAGCGAGTAAGAGGGTATGAATTCATTATGATTCATGATTATTAAGGGTCTTCTTTTCTGCAGTATGTTCCTCATGAATTAATTCGTAATTCAACAAATGGTGTTAATCATGTGTACAAATCGGGACTGGCTATTTGAATAAAAGCAAACAAAATATATGGATTCATCTCAATTTTGAATTTTAAAATATATTTTTCTTGCAATAATCGGCGTTATGCCAAGTTACGTTTTCTCGTAAGGAATCGAGCTTATTTACAAGCTAATCACATGCACTTCATGTTTAAAGACAATTATTTTGAAGTCATGACTTATTCATGTTTTTCTCCTAATGAACACTGCATGATCGAACAACTATAGTCAACTGAAATATGTGGGTATAGCCGCTTCATGCTTTGCTGTAAGGGCATACAATTATTGTTTTTAAATGTTAGCGCATGTATATACGTGTAAATATTGTAGCGATATCTGCTGCGTGTGTTCGCCACCAAAACAACAAATAATCGGACCGAGCCGTGTTTCCTGCAACAGGCTTTATTTTTCAAAACATTGTAATGCAGCTACACCCGTCTCTATCACTTCTGTCCTGTCCTACTTCTGCGGCGGACCGGGCGCCCCTATATATGCCCTCGGCCCGTGACGTCTCCCCCAATCACGGCGCCTAAGTTCCCGCGCTGCGCTGACCCATGAACGCGGAATTCAGTATTTCCCTCTGTCTAACAGTAATAATTACATTGTTCATTGTTTTCTTGTTTTACTCTGTTTTTAAAGTCTGTAAAGCGCTTTGAGCACCATCAAAAAAGCGCTGAATAAATAAAGGTATTATTATTATTGTTATTATTATGATCACTGAATGCCGTGGGACGCGTGGATGACCCAGCGGACCCGTGTGTGACTCGATTCACAGGCACATCGGGGCACCGTTTGTAGTAGTACATCCCAAACAGCATGAAACCCCTATACCTACATATTTTACTATACATTCTTGCCCCTAGACTAAGGACTTTACTATAATGGTCTGCTCATGCAGTGTTCATTACGAGATAACATGAATCAGTCATGACTTTCAAATAATTGGCTGTAAACATGAAGTGCATTAGCTTGTAAATAAGCATGATTCTTTACAAGAAAACGTAACGTGGCAAAACCCCGATTATTACAAGCAATAATACATTTTAAACCTCAAAATTGTGATGAATCCATACATTTTGTTTGCTTTTATTCAAATAGCCAGTCTCGATTTGTATTGAATTTGTATTTGTAATGAGTTCATACCCTCTTACTTGCTTGCCAGGGGGTTGTGAAAAACATGAATTCATGTGTGAAGACATATACATACATCTGAGTTCACAAGAATAACATCATGCATTCATGTGTTTTTCCTGTGTTGTACTATCGGAATTCATGAAGAATGAATGCCCATTATTGTAAAGTGTTACCAGAAACACAAACAGGAAAAATGCCAGTAGAGAATGGCTACCGCTGAGATTGTTTATTCAACAGTGAACAGGGCAATGTCAGGCTTTAACAACGAGACGAATGGCCATTCTGAGTGCTCTGAATTATGAACATCTACTTGGGGACTTTTCCGAAGAAGGGGATTAACTATAACACGGAAAGCAGACGAAACCGAATGTTAATTAGTATGCATTTTTGATATCAACAGTTAGCAGGTTAATTCTTGATATCAACAATTGTATTCTAGATATCAGCAATTATGGATTAAATGTCACAACGGCTTGCCATAAAAATGTCCCCAATTGAAACAAACGGCAGGTAACTGCTGCTCTTTTGGAGGTCCCGGTAGCGCATTAAAACAGCGGGCTCTCTAACCTTTGTGCCACTTCGCTGGGATTAGAGCTCTGGAGCAGAGATTTGTGGCTTTAATCCCAGGCAGGAGATACAGTTGCTGTACATTTGCGCAAGGTACAGTACAGATTGCTCCAATAGAAACACAACTGTACAAAGGGGTCAAGATCTGTTAAAACAATGCTATATGTTGTAAGTCATGTAATCATTTAGAATAAGCAGAGACAGGTCACAAAGTGAACTGATTAAAATAGGAATTTATAAAATGTACTATGCTTTGAATTGCTTTGTATTATGTAAATCTGAATTTGTATTGTTTGATGCCTCGTACTGAACTGTATGTTTGCACGTTGTATTGCGCTTATGTTTTGTAAGTCGCCTTGGCTAAGGGCGTCTGCCAATCAATAATAATAATAATTATATACTACTACTACTACTACTAATAATAATGCAGGACTGGTCATCTGAAAATGGAGATTATAGCAATACAAATCAACAACCCTCTACGGCTTTTTAATGTTCATACAATTACAGACAACCCATGAAGAAATTGTCACACACATAAAACAACAAAAAACGCATTCACTTGCTTTGCAAGGTGTACTTTTAAATGTACGGGGGCTGCAACGTATAAAATCCCATTAAGAATCAAGCCTCTGCCACTAAGACTGTAAACCAACCAAATCTCCATCAGTTCCAGCGATCTAATCGCAATATTCAACTTTTGAAATAATTTCCAAATCACAAGTGTGTGAGAGGCTGTGGCGAATGAGTTTTAGGTAGTGCTGTCCGACTCGAGATGCTGCGCACCTGCTAGAAATGTGCGCCTTCATTGGAAATAAGCGGTTTCCGCCGCTGATGTAGGCGTTTCTAGGCGAATGCAAGTCTCTTGTTGTGACGGCCGAATTCATGAACATCTCCATGAATGAGTTTGAGATCCTTATTGATGTGCAGGTGCGTGAGATCAAAGTCATTTTTCTTTCATAGCGGAGCACAAATGTGTTTGGAGTAGTTTTAGCGCACTGAATGCTCGCTCACCTGTTGCTGTCGTGACCGGTATGGTATAGGAACACATTACAAACTAATCACTCTCATCGTAAGTCTGTACAGTTACATTTTCGTCCACGAGAAATCCGGCTATTTCGCGCAGTGCTCCTAACGCTCCTCGCTTAACTCCTGCAGCTCAGAGGAGCGCCTGGCGTACGCGGTCCGAACCCCGAAAAAGTCACTGCTTTTGTTCAAAATACATGGATTCGATTTTTGTATACGCCACCGTCTCCGCAGTCGCTACCAAAATGACAATGTCAGTTTATATTCATTACGTCATTCTGTTTCGACTAGTTTCAAAGGGTTTGCGGCGTTTCGTCATAGGAGAAAAAGCCCAAGCCGATCTGGGATCACCTCCAGTTGACCCAAAATACAGCAAACGCAAAGGTACACACTCCTAGCTCGGATTCCCGCTCTGTGACGAATGTATACATCTCAAATCAAACCTCAGATTCGATGTAACAGACCCAACACTGCATAGTGGCATCAGATGATCGTTTCTATGGAAAAATATGTAAACGGCCACGGGCATGGCGCACGCATGCACAGGTTTCTCTTCGAGATAATGACGTTAGTTGAACAGGAAGTTAATCCCTCATAGGTTAATTCACATTTGCTTTGAATAGATGAACATGCAAAGCTGCTTTTCGAACAATAATTCGTGATCTACACATCTGATCTAACCGGGTAGCTTCGTGTCGGATGTAAGCGTTTGTAACCCCGTTCTCCTCCTGCAGTTTCTACGATACAGTGTCCTCCGATCAGCTGTAGGCTGCCAGCCCCGTGGCACTGTGGTGGGATGTTCTGAAAGTGGGAATCTTTTTCTGAACACGTGATTCCGAGCCCTCCAGGGCCTAATTTTCGGCATCACTAGCTGTAGGCACAAAAGCTGCAGAAATCCTGGAAAGCAGCAACACGCCAACTGCGAGCTAAAGGACAGTTTTAGACCAGCTGTAGTGGCCATGGATAGCCATCCTGCTGAACTTGGAGAGCAAAGAGGAAAGACACAGGGCATGGTCTGTTCTCAGCTTTATTGATCATTCACACAACAGTCAAGCTGTGGGTGAGCTTGCTCTCCTGTACAGCACAGTCCCCAGCACAGCAATGCACACCACAGCCACAGCAGCCACCACACCAGCCAGGAGCACAACCTCAGCAGAGATGCCTGCAAAGAAAGCCCACCCCACTGGTCACTCACTTTAGGTCAAACCCAGACTACAGCAAGAGACCGCAACCTCTGGCTCCAATTTCAATAGGCCCCAGTACCTGCTTCTTTGCGGTCCTCTGCAGTCAGGGGAGACCTCTGGGCATTCGTCTCCACTGGAGGGATGGCATCCTGCGGCTTCTCCAGCACACGCACAAACACTGTGGCATCACCTTCCCATTCTGGAAGGTGGAGAGGCTTGGATCCAGCCACACATACTATACCCCAGTACCACACGCACAACCAGGCAAAGGATCCTTACCCTCCTTGAAAGCCAAGTCCCTCCTGTACCTCCCAAAGTACCTGGATTTAGAGACAGGGCTACAGCTGGAGTCACAGCAGCTACAGACCTGATCGCTCCCATCCACCGAGCTCCAGCTACAATAGGGATACAGCCATCAGGACGGAGACCCGGAGAAGGACACCAAGGGCCTCAAGCACCCTCCTCCCCCTCTACCTGTTGCCCACAGGGTAGCAGGCCTTGTCCAGGTTGTCCACAGCCTGGGAAGCAGCAGTCACCTTCAGGTGGCAGGTCATGTAGATCTGAGCAGAACAGACATTGGCACAGTTAGTGCACCCTGGGAGAGCTGCTTCAATGCCCAAGAAGCCACACAGTTGAGAAAGCAGAGGCCAACCAAGCCAAAGATGCAAAAGCAGTAGTCAAAAGCTCAGAGGCAGAGTGGCTGGGAGACTTACAGAGCTGTTGGCATCATTGTGGAACCTGAAGGCATCAAGCACCATCTGCAGCTTAGTGACGTCCTGAGGTCTTGGCATGAAGTGAGAACTGGAGCCCGTCACCTTGGCATCAATCAGGCAACTGGGGACAGGAGGAAATCCATGATCAGTCCCTGCTCGGAGTCGACACCCAACACCTGCAAGCACCCTGGCCATGCTTAGCTATGGGATCTCACTCACCCATAGTTCCCAATGAAAGTGTAACTGGGAGAAGAGGTCGGGTCAGAGGTCAAGGTGGCCACACAGCTGTCCACAAACAGCCGCAGGGGCACGTGGCTGGCCTGGTTGACGGAGGCTTGGATGTTCAGGACGTCCCCCAGGAAGTACACGTTGGAGGGTCTAGGGGAGCTCCAGTCATCTGCGGAGACGGGGAGCAGCATGAGGCCTCTACAGAGCAGAGCAGCACTCCAGTACACGGGAGGGTTAGAGCTGCATTAGGTTGGCCTCTACCAGTCATGAGCTGCAGGGAGAAGTCCAGGAGATCCTCCGCAGACTTGGTGGAGGTGTATGGGACCCAGGTTGGCTGCAGGGCATCGCTGCTCACATTGTGGAGCCTATGGAGCAGACAGCAATTACACACCGATCCTACAGCAGCTAGGCTGAAGCAGTACTGCAGCAGAGTCCTCACCGGAGGTAGTGACACTCGATGTGGACAACAGCAGGGTCGGTTCTCACGATGCCAGTGTTGGCAATCGGGGACGGGTGGTAGTTTAGGGAGAAGCTGTAAACCAGCTCGTCTTCGGTCATCTACAAGTGAAAGGCACAACGGTTAAGCTCAGGATGGTTTAACCCATTCACCGTGCGAGTCTACAGCCGTATTCTCCCCCCTCCCCTACTTACCGACAGGGCGCTGCCACAGCCCTGCAGCTCCGACTGGAAGACCAGGACCGTGTGGTTCTGCCCACTGAGCGCACAGCCTCCCAGCTGGATATCCGCAGCCTGGATCAGCTCGCCGGTACCGAACAGGTCTCTCTCCACCGACACCTGGATCGCGCTGTCCCCGCACTGTGCCCACACGACGGGGGAGACTTGCTGCTTGAACAGAGAAGAATCCACTCGCACAACGGCCTTGGCTCTGGCGGGAGGCTTGGCTCTGGCTGCAGGCTTGGCTCTCGCCCACTTAGAAACTCTGCCGGCGTCGCAGAGCCCAGCGAACACACACAGCACTAGCAGCCCACACCAAGAAGCCCTCGTACGTAGCATTGTGGCGAAAATACAAGAACAGCTCACAGATTCGCGATGCTTACCCAGCCCACACCGCCTCCTTTTATACACTGAGATGATCCCGCTCAGCGTGTCTCTCTGAGGAGACAGCGCGACATTTTCACGTGGAATTCGGCGACAAGTGGGGCTGCAACAGCAGCGGCGCGGATCCAGCGCGGATCCCAGTGCGTCCCGTCCTGCACAGGTGCAGCGAGTAGTGACGACGGAACCGATTTTGCCGCTGTGTGAGCGTGTTTCGTGCTGTCCCGACTTCATTTTTTAGGCTACAGAGAGCAGATGAGCAACACTCAATTCAATGCTGTTGGTACCACTACCAGTACTCCAGCTAATGATTATAATAGTAGCCTGTGAGTTCGTAGAACTAGGACCCTGCCACCTGCTTTCCTCCCCGCGATAGGTGGCCGTGTCGTCTTTTTAAATAATCCCTTATTGATGAATAATCTCACGATTCCACGCGAATCATGTCAATTAGTCAAGTTATCAACAGAATACCAGGTGCTGTATTGAATTTTGCAATACACCTCGAAGCATGTCATTTCATGCCTTTACTAGGGAACTGGGATTATCCGAGACAAACGCAGTCTCATTATTACAATTCAATGACAGTGTGCACAAGGATTTCTCAACACTGTGCCAGGGATGTAATTCACGGGTTGCAGATTGCCGTATCTGTGACACAGTCACTTGACTTCATTTTGTATTTGATATGTTTTCTTCAACATTCGTTTGCACCTTTTTATTTCACTAACTTAACATTCTTTAATTACTTTGAATTTGGCTCGATTGAACTTGGGAAATGGGTTGTCAACAGCGTTCATGGCGGTTTTAATTGAATTATCCATAGAGCTCGTGATTGGTGGAAAATACAACTTCATTACAATACAATTCATTGTAATGTACAATACAATTCATCATTTTACAATCTGCTCAAAACAATATTTCAAGAAATAGAAAATATATAGGCGTTGCTGATTGCTCTTTGCGGTTTAGTCCCTTATTGATGAATAATCTCACGATTCCACACGAATCATGTCAATTCATCAGTCGGACACGTTGAATATTGCGGCAGCAACTGTACACAATTATTGAAAGGGGGCATGCAACCCGTTTTGACCTCATATTCATTACGATTGGTCAGAATGTGTCATTACGTCATTTCAGTGTTTCATTTTACGAGTTGCTAGAATTCTGTACCTTCTCTCCGGGACATATAACATGTGTGTTCATCCCATTGCTGGCTTTCTCTTCAGCCTACGGTTTACACCTTCACAACCGTGACTACATTTACAATATTTAATGGTTCATAAATATATTCGTCATGAAAGTAAATGAAATTAGTTTAAGAATTCATGTATTAGCAGGCGTTATCCATGGCGATGTAGACGTATAACCTATAAGCTATACAAAAGCTCAAATATGATCACTTCAGACCCAACCGGAGTAACTGCAATAATATTCAATAACTTCAGAAAGACGGAGTCAGTAGAAGAGCAAATACGGGTTCAAGTCACCTACGGGGCAGAACAAATTGGAACAAATAATGTGACCGTTACATCAGCGTCCGATACCACTGTCTCAAGTATTGTAGATACAAGGCAGTTTAAGTGCAGGATTATACAGCAGGTATAAAAAGAACACATCGCATATTGTAGATCACGGACTCATTTGAAAAGTAGAATACAGCGCAGTGCCAAATTGAAACAAATGTCGAATTGTAAGGGGTTTTAAAGCAATCTGAATTGCACCGCGGTTAGGTTATTCGACTCCCCCCAGACTTACAGTCTTTTATCCTTCACTAACCGAGTGAAATTCTAGTTTCACGATGGTTTACAGTGGTTTAAAATTCTAGTAATAAAAAAGACACTGTTTTCAACATTCATTATCATTGTATTTTAACCGTCAGAATTAACGGAGATTCTGTTAAATGTTATTTTACAGTTGTGAACACTGATTATACGGTAGTTTGTCATTAAAGAATAAACATATTTCAACCTTCACTATTACAGTTAGTTAATTAACCTTCAAAACTACAGAGATTTTTTACAGTGTGGATACAGGAAGCTTATTGGGATTTCTTCTTTGGATCTGGGCAACATGCCAATCAATACAGATCAAGCAAAAGACCAAGTTTAATCCACCTCAGGACTATACTCTCAGCAACCCCTCACACACGAAAGGGAATTCTGAGCAGCGGACACAAGGAGGGGCCACTTGTTGCCACCCCTGTAAAAGGCACAGTAGGGCCACGAGTACTACACACCGGTTGGCGTGCATTACTAGAGGGAAGAGCAGCCACTGAACAGAGGGCCTGGAGTCAGGCTCTGGAGCACACGGCTGAAGGATCTTTGCAAGGCAAGAAGAAACGGAGCGAGTCAGACATTTCACAGTCCACATTTTATTCAAAAACCTGCTCCAGCTACAGTTGGGATGCCCGCATGTGGGGCCTGGCTCTCCACACAGCCGCCAGCACCACAGCACAGAGCACAAGCACCGTGAAGGCAGCCACGGTCAGCACACCATAGCCGAAAGCCTGGGGCACTGTGGAGACGGGAGAGGGACAGGCAGCTCACAAGGGTGCAGACATGAGAGGGCTGAGCGCCAGCAGAGTGTCAAAGCTCCCCTCCTCACCTTCACTGGGAGAAGCCCTCCTGTCCACAGCAGGGAGCTCAGAGGCAGTCAGGATCACTTCCCCACTGGACACCACGGCCATCTCCCTGGAGGCCCTCTGCACCGGGGCAACGGCTCTCCCTGAAGGGACAAGAGCAGCATTACAGAAGCAGCCCCTCCACTGGGGGAGCCTTAGGGAAAGATGCCAGTCCAGCTCACACTGGAACCGAGCCACTCACTCATTCTCTGGTTGCACGGAGTGACACAGCGGTCAGTAGCACTGGGTTGGCACACTGCTGCACTACAGTGGATGAACACCTGGGGGAGCACGAGATGCAGTACAATACAATGCCGCCATGGGGAATGTGGCGTTCCTTGGCCAATAGACCCTTACCTTCGCCTTCAGAGGGAGCTGGGAGCCAGCATCCACAAAAGTGAACATCTGCACGATGAAGCGCTTGTAGTGCGTTGGGTATGGCAGCCCTGAAGAGCCAGCCACAGGAACCAAGGTGGTCTGGTACTGGTCATCTCTGTACGGACACCTGGAAAGAGCACCACACATGGGTCAAGAGGTCTGCCTAAACCACCAACACAAGCTGGCCGGCAAGAGATACAGGGCTCCAGTTACCCAGCAACCAGCAGGCTCCACTGGGGCTGGCCGAGCGGGCTGGGGGTGGAAGTTGCCCAGCAGTCTTCCAGAGTCAGGACAATGTTGGGGTCGGTCCTATTCAGGATGCGAACCTCAACATACACAGGATCCCGCAGGACCTTGGTCACGGGGTAGTCCCCATCACCGTAGTAGGCGTCATACACAGCTTCTACAGGAGGAACGACGGAGAGCTTTAGGAAGCCAGCATGCATTGGAAACCAGTACATAGCATGGCCATGTACAAGGGCTCATCACAGTACCCGTTGCAATCCTGAGCTCCACACTGAGAGGTCCAGGGGCCACGACTGAAGGAGGAGGCGGGGCTGCAGTGTACACTACAGCCTCCACAGGAACAAGCTCACTGCCCGAATACTTGCACAGGAAGGTCAGCCTGGAAGGAGAAGCAGGCAGCCATTGGACCCAGTCGGGTACTGGCACATGGAGACGGCCACTGGGGAGCCCCACTTACTCATAGTAGCTGTCCCTGGTGATGGAGCCATCAGGCCCCTCCTGCACATCACGTTTAGAGGACATCGTGTTCTCGTACACCACATCGCCACCCTCACTCTGGAAGAGGGAAGCAGACCCTCACGTTATACAGCCAAGACAATCAGCACAAGGCGCTGCAATGCTCAGGCCAAAGCTGGGAACCGCTTCCTCACCTTCAGTGTGCTGCCACAGGCACTGACTGGGAACTGGAACAAGGCAAAGCCAGCAGTGGTGCCAACAGGGCTGCAGGGGGCGCCCTGACCCCCCAGCAGGCTGACGGTGTCAAGGCTCAGCGGAGGCCTGGTCACATTCCTGGGTACTACAACCACAAACTGACCATCCGTGGTGCATTGCACAGTCACTGGAGGGAGAGGGGAGAAGATTAGCAAAGCAATGCGCTCAGGAGCCGTTTGTACGAGATTTTGCCCATACCACTCACCCTCATTGCTGTAATAACAGGGCTGTCTTCCCCTCTGATCAAAGCAGCAGTTACTCGCTTCACAGTCGGCTCTACTGATTGCAGGGGCGCCACACGCCATTTTCTCGTTGTCACTAACCGAGCAGTTCTGACCCTGGGCTATAGACACGTCCACCGCAGCCGCCATCAGCAGACAGACAAGACTCCAGACCCGCACGCTCATCCCACACCTCTCCATTGTGCAACTCGGCAACGAAGTGCCGAGAAGCGGCGCTCCGCTCCTTAAATAATCCGGCGCCCTGATTGGCTCAGGGCTGGCCCTGGCGCAGCAGGCTGCACGAGGATTTCAGCCACCCCAGCGGGCCAGTCGGGCTCTTTGGTGGAGCTCTCGCTTTGCTGCCGCACAATCACTGTCAGATGCCACATCACTGTCTGTCGGCAAGCCCGCCGCGCCCCGCTGCGCTCACTTCACTGCCCCGGCTCTCAACGCACAGCTCCCCTACCTACTGAGCACTCATCTCCAAGACTTTCACAGCTTTTTAGAGAGAGTTCCGACTCATCATACGGTCGGTGTGCGACACTCGCAACAGTAGCAGTGAAGATGAATAGCTGTATGACATTGTAACACGTCTTCTTCAGAGACAGTGAATGCTGGATTTTGAAAAGAACGGAAATGCAAAAGCACATTGAAATTGAGCATCGAGTTCAACTTTAAACGGACAGTGTGCCTCATCACGTCCTCCTTGTGACTTGGGACGAGAACACGATTTGATGCCCTGATTGCAACGAACCAATTACTTCCAGCGTCACCGAGTGCACTCTGAAAATGTATGGCAAGCAGTTGTGACATTTAATCCATCATTTCTAAAATCAAAAATACAATTGGTGATATCAAGAATGATCTGCTATTTTTGATATCACCAATTGTATTTTGGATTTCATAAACTGTATTTTTGATATCAGAAATTGAATTTTTGATATCAAAAATGCATACTAATTATAGCATCCGGTTCTATTTGTCATATCAAAAATGCATACTAATTATCATACGGTTCTATTTTTCATATCAAAAATGCATACTAATTGACGTCCGGTGATTTGAAACTCAACCCTTTACACTCCGCCCCATTATTTTCAGATCTTCCGCGATCGGAGAAATAAATTGTACGTTTTTCAAAACTATAAAATATACCAGAGACTAGAGAAACTAGAGACCGGGAGCTTTCAAACGATGTCTTACTCGCGTATGTAGAGTCTTCATAGCATGGGCTACAGGCTTGCGAAATCAGCCATGTGTCCTAGTGTACAGGGCTGATTTGCGTATGCCCGAGTGTTTGTTTCTAGCCTGTCAGCCGATTTGCCTTAAAATACGAAAGGTCACAACTTGTTCTTTAATTTGATACAAGATAAAAGCATATGGCACAACGAAGCAAGGGGAAACACGGTAACACTTTACAATAATGGGCATTAATTCCTCATGAATTCCGATAGTACAACACGGGGAAAACACATGAATGCATGATGTAATTCTTGTGAACTCATTTGTAATTCAAGTATGTGAATTCATCATGATGTAAAGACTCTTATTCATATGGAATTCTTTTTTAATCCCCAGGCGAGCGAGTAAGAGGGTATGAATTCATTATGATTCATGATTATTAAGGGTCTTCTTTTCTGCAGTATGTTCCTCATGAATTAATTCGTAATTCAACAAATGGTGTTAATCATGTGTACAAATCGGGACTGGCTATTTGAATAAAAGCAAACAAAATATATGGATTCATCTCAATTTTGAATTTTAAAATATATTTTTCTTGCAATAATCGGCGTTATGCCAAGTTACGTTTTCTCGTAAGGAATCGAGCTTATTTACAAGCTAATCACATGCACTTCATGTTTAAAGACAATTATTTTGAAGTCATGACTTATTCATGTTTTTCTCCTAATGAACACTGCATGATCGAACAACTATAGTCAACTGAAATATGTGGGTATAGCCGCTTCATGCTTTGCTGTAAGGGCATACAATTATTGTTTTTAAATGTTAGCGCATGTATATACGTGTAAATATTGTAGCGATATCTGCTGCGTGTGTTCGCCACCAAAACAACAAATAATCGGACCGAGCCGTGTTTCCTGCAACAGGCTTTATTTTTCAAAACATTGTAATGCAGCTACACCCGTCTCTATCACTTCTGTCCTGTCCTACTTCTGCGGCGGACCGGGCGCCCCTATATATGCCCTCGGCCCGTGACGTCTCCCCCAATCACGGCGCCTAAGTTCCCGCGCTGCGCTGACCCATGAACGCGGAATTCAGTATTTCCCTCTGTCTAACAGTAATAATTACATTGTTCATTGTTTTCTTGTTTTACTCTGTTTTTAAAGTCTGTAAAGCGCTTTGAGCACCATCAAAAAAGCGCTGAATAAATAAAGGTATTATTATTATTGTTATTATTATGATCACTGAATGCCGTGGAACGCGTTGATGACCCAGCGGACCCGTGTGTGACTCGATTCACAGGCACATCGGGGCACCGTTTGTAGTAGTACATCCCAAACAGCATGAAACCCCTATACCTACATATTTTACTATACATTCTTGCCCCTAGACTAAGGACTTTACTATAATGGTCTGCTCATGCAGTGTTCATTACGAGATAACATGAATCAGTCATGACTTTCAAATAATTGGCTGTAAACATGAAGTGCATTAGCTTGTAAATAAGCATGATTCTTTACAAGAAAACGTAACGTGGCAAAACCCCGATTATTACAAGCAATAATACATTTTAAACCTCAAAATTGTGATGAATCCATACATTTTGTTTGCTTTTATTCAAATAGCCAGTCTCGATTTGTATTGAATTTGTATTTGTAATGAGTTCATACCCTCTTACTTGCTTGCCAGGGGGTTGTGAAAAACATGAATTCATGTGTGAAGACATATACATACATCTGAGTTCACAAGAATAACATCATGCATTCATGTGTTTTTCCTGTGTTGTACTATCGGAATTCATGAAGAATGAATGCCCATTATTGTAAAGTGTTACCAGAAACACAAACAGGAAAAATGCCAGTAGAGAATGGCTACCGCTGAGATTGTTTATTCAACAGTGAACAGGGCAATGTCAGGCTTTAACAACGAGACGAATGGCCATTCTGAGTGCTCTGAATTATGAACATCTACTTGGGGACTTTTCCGAAGAAGGGGATTAACTATAACACGGAAAGCAGACGAAACCGAATGTTAATTAGTATGCATTTTTGATATCAACAGTTAGCAGGTTAATTCTTGATATCAACAATTGTATTCTAGATATCAGCAATTATGGATTAAATGTCACAACGGCTTGCCATAAAAATGTCCCCAATTGAAACAAACGGCAGGTAACTGCTGCTCTTTTGGAGGTCCCGGTAGCGCATTAAAACAGCGGGCTCTCTAACCTTTGTGCCACTTCGCTGGGATTAGAGCTCTGGAGCAGAGATTTGTGGCTTTAATCCCAGGCAGGAGATACAGTTGCTGTACATTTGCGCAAGGTACAGTACAGATTGCTCCAATAGAAACACAACTGTACAAAGGGGTCAAGATCTGTTAAAACAATGCTATATGTTGTAAGTCATGTAATCATTTAGAATAAGCAGAGACAGGTCACAAAGTGAACTGATTAAAATAGGAATTTATAAAATGTACTATGCTTTGAATTGCTTTGTATTATGTAAATCTGAATTTGTATTGTTTGATGCCTCGTACTGAACTCTATGTTTGCACGTTGTATTGCGCTTATGTTTTGTAAGTCGCCTTGGCTAAGGGCGTCTGCCAATCAATAATAATAATAATTATATACTACTACTACTACTAATAATAATGCAGGACTGGTCATCTGAAAATGGAGATTATAGCAATACAAATCAACAACCCTCTACGGCTATTTAATGTTCATACAATTACAGACAACCCACGAAGAAATTGTCACACACATAAAACAACAAAAAACGCATTCACTTGCTTTGCAAGGTGTACTTTTAAATGTACGGGGGCTGCAACGTATAAAATCCCATTAAGAATCAAGCCTCTGCCACTAAGACTGTAAACCAACCAAATCTCCATCAGTTCCAGCGATCTAATCGCAATATTCAACTTTTGAAATAATTTCCAAATCACAAGTGTGTGAGAGGCTGTGGCGAATGAGTTTTAGGTAGTGCTGTCCGACTCGAGATGCTGCGCACCTGCTAGAAATGTGCGCCTTCATTGGAAATAAGCGGTTTCCGCCGCTGATGTAGGCGTTTCTAGGCGAATGCAAGTCTCTTGTTGTGACGGCCGAATTCATGAACATCTCCATGAATGAGTTTGAGATCCTTATTGATGTGCAGGTGCCCGAGATCAAAGTCATTTTTCTTTCATAGCGGAGCACAAATGTGTTTGGAGTAGTTTTAGCGCACTGAATGCTCGCTCACCTGTTGCTGTCGTGACCGGTATGGTATAGGAACACATTACAAACTAATCACTCTCATCGTAAGTCTGTACAGTTACATTTTCGTCCACGAGAAATCCGGCTATTTCGCGCAGTGCTCCTAACGCTCCTCGGTTAACTCCTGCAGCTCAGAGGAGCGCCTGGCGTACGCGGTCCGAACCCCGAAAAAGTCACTGCTTTTGTTCAAAATACATGTATTCGATTTTTGTATACGCCACCGTCTCCGCAGTCGCTACCAAAATGACAATGTCAGTTTATCTTCATTGCGTCATTCTGTTTCGACTAGTTTCAAAGGGTTTGCGGCGTTTCGGCATAGGAGAAAAAGCCCAAGCCGATCTGGGATCACCTCCAGTTGACCCAAAATACAGCAAACGCAAAGGTACACACTCCTAGCTCGGATTCCCGCTCTGTGACGAATGTATACATCTCAAATCAAACCTCAGATTCGATGTAACAGACCCAACACTGCATAGTGGCATCAGATGATCGTTTCTATGGAAAAATATGTAAACGGCCACGGGCATGGCGCACGCATGCACAGGTTTCTCTTCGAGATAATGACGTTAGTTGAACAGGAAGTTAATCCCTCATAGGTTAATTCACATTTGCTTTGAATAGATGAACATGCAAAGCTGCTTTTCGAACAATAATTCGTGATCTACACATCTGATCTAACCGGGTAGCTTCGTGTCGGATGTAAGCGTTTGTAACCCCGTTCTCCTCCTGCAGTTTCTACGATACAGTGTCCTCCGATCAGCTGTAGGCTGCCAGCCCCGTGGCACTGTGGTGCGATGTTCTGAAAGTGGGAATCTTTTTCTGAACACGTGATTTCGAGCCCTCCAGGGCCTAATTTTCGGCATCACTAGCTGTAGGCACAAAAGCTGCAGAGATCCTGGAAAGCAGCAACACGCCAACTGCGAGCTAAAGGACAGTTTTAGACCAGCTGTAGTGGCCATGGATTGCCATCCTGCTGAACTTGGAGAGCAAACAGGAAAGACACAGGGCATGGTCTGTTCTCAGCTTTATTGATCATTCACACAACAGTCAAGCTGTGGGTGAGCTTGCTCTCCTGTACAGCACAGTCCCCAGCACAGCAATGCACACCACAGCCACAGCAGCCACCACACCAGCCAGGAGCACAACCTCAGCAGAGATGCCTGCAAAGAAAGCCCACCCCACTGGTCACTCACTTTAGGTCAAACCCAGACTACAGCAAGAGACCGCAACCTCTGGCTCCAATTTCAATAGGCCCCAGTACCTGCTTCTTTGCGGTCCTCTGCAGTCAGGGGAGACCTCTGGGCATTCGTCTCCACTGGAGGGATGGCATCCTGCGGCTTCTCCAGCATACGCACAAACACTGTGGCATCACCTTCCCATTCTGGAAGGTGGAGAGGCTTGGATCCAGCCACACATACTATACCCCAGTACCACACGCACAACCAGGCAAAGGATCCTTACCCTCCTTGAAAGCCAAGTCCCTCCTGTACCTCCCAAAGTACCTGGATTTAGAGACAGGGCTACAGCTGGAGTCACAGCAGCTACAGACCTGATCGCTCCCATCCACCGAGCTCCAGCTACAATAGGGATACAGCCATCAGGACGGAGACCCGGAGAAGGACACCAAGGGCCTCAAGCACCCTCCTCCCCCTCTACCTGTTGCCCACAGGGTAGCAGGCCTTGTCCAGGTTGTCCACAGCCTGGGAAGCAGCAGTCACCTTCAGGTGGCAGGTCATGTAGATCTGAGCAGAACAGACATTGGCACAGTTAGTGCACCCTGGGAGAGCTGCTTCAATGCCCAAGAAGCCACACAGTTGAGAAAGCAGAGGCCAACCAAGCCAAAGATGCAAAAGCAGTAGTCAAAAGCTCAGAGGCAGAGTGGCTGGGAGACTTACAGAGCTGTTGGCATCATTGTGGAACCTGAAGGCATCAAGCACCATCTGCAGCTTAGTGACGTCCTGAGGTCTTGGCATGAAGTGAGAACTGGAGCCCGTCACCTTGGCATCAATCAGGCAACTGGGGACAGGAGGAAATCCATGATCAGTCCCTGCTCGGAGTCGACACCCAACACCTGCAAGCACCCTGGCCATGCTTAGCTATGGGATCTCACTCACCCATAGTTCCCAATGAAAGTGTAACTGGGAGAAGAGGTCGGGTCAGAGGTCAAGGTGGCCACACAGCTGTCCACAAACAGCCGCAGGGGCACGTGGCTGGCCTGGTTGACGGAGGCTTGGATGTTCAGGACGTCCCCCAGGAAGTACACGTTGGAGGGTCTAGGGGAGCTCCAGTCATCTGCGGAGACGGGGAGCAGCATGAGGCCTCTACAGAGCAGAGCAGCACTCCAGTACACGGGAGGGTTAGAGCTGCATTAGGTTGGCCTCTACCAGTCATGAGCTGCAGGGAGAAGTCCAGGAGATCCTCCGCAGACTTGGTGGAGGTGTATGGGACCCAGGTTGGCTGCAGGGCATCGCTGCTCACATTGTGGAGCCTATGGAGCAGACAGCAATTACACACCGATCCTACAGCAGCTAGGCTGAAGCAGTACTGCAGCAGAGTCCTCACCGGAGGTAGTGACACTCGATGTGGACAACAGCAGGGTCGGTTCTCACGATGCCAGTGTTGGCAATCGGGGACGGGTGGTAGTTTAGGGAGAAGCTGTAAACCAGCTCGTCTTCGGTCATCTACAAGTGAAAGGCACAACGGTTAAGCTCAGGATGGTTTAACCCATTCACCGTGCGAGTCTACAGCCGTATTCTCCCCCCTCCCCTACTTACCGACAGGGCGCTGCCACAGCCCTGCAGCTCCGACTGGAAGACCAGGACCGTGTCGTTCTGCCCACTGAGCGCACAGCCTCCCAGCTGGATATCCGCAGCCTGGATCAGCTCGCCGGTACCGAACAGGTCTCTCTCCACCGACACCTGGATCGCGCTGTCCCCGCACTGTGCCCACACGACGGGGGAGACTTGCTGCTTGAACAGAGAAGAATCCACTCGCACAACGGCCTTGGCTCTGGCGGGAGGCTTGGCTCTGGCTGCAGGCTTGGCTCTCGCCCACTTAGAAACTCTGCCGGCGTCGCAGAGCCCAGCGAACACACACAGCACTAGCAGCCCACACCAAGAAGCCCTCGTACGTAGCATTGTGGCGAAAATACAAGAACAGCTCACAGATTCGCGATGCTTACCCAGCCCACACCGCCTCCTTCTATACACTGAGATGATCCCGCTCAGCGTGTCTCTCTGAGGAGACAGCGCGACATTTTCACGTGGAATTCGGCGACAAGTGGGGCTGCAACAGCAGCGGCGCGGATCCAGCGCGGATCCCAGTGCGTCCCGTCCTGCACAGGTGCAGCGAGTAGTGACGACGGAACCGATTTTGCCGCTGTGTGAGCGTGTTTCGTGCTGTCCCGACTTCATTTTTTAGGCTACAGAGAGCAGATGAGCAACACTCAATTCAATGCTGTTGGTACCACTACCAGTACTCCAGCTAATGATTATAATAGTAGCCTGTGAGTTCGTAGAACTAGGACCCTGCCACCTGCTTTCCTCCCCGCGATAGGTGGCCGTGTCGTCTTTTTAAATAATCCCTTATTGATGAATAATCTCACGATTCCACGCGAATCATGTCAATTAGTCAAGTTATCAACAGAATACCAGGTGCTGTATTGAATTTTGCAATACACCTCGAAGCATGTCATTTCATGCCTTTACTAGGGAACTGGGATTATCCGAGACAAACGCAGTCTCATTATTACAATTCAATGACAGTGTGCACAAGGATTTCTCAACACTGTGCCAGGGATGTAATTCACGGGTTGCAGATTGCCGTATCTGTGACACAGTCACTTGACTTCATTTTGTATTTGATATGTTTTCTTCAACATTCGTTTGCACCTTTTTATTTCACTAACTTAACATTCTTTAATTACTTTGAATTTGGCTCGATTGAACTTGGGAAATGGGTTGTCAACAGCGTTCATGGCGGTTTTAATTGAATTATCCATAGAGCTCGTGATTGGTGGAAAATACAACTTCATTACAATACAATTCATTGTAATGTACAATACAATTCATCATTTTACAATCTGCTCAAAACAATATTTCAAGAAATAGAAAATATATAGGCGTTGCTGATTGCTCTTTGCGGTTTAGTCCCTTATTGATGAATAATCTCACGATTCCACACGAATCATGTCAATTCATCAGTCGGACACATTGAATATTGCGGCAGCAACTGTACACAATTATTGAAAGGGGGCATGCAACGCGTTTTGACCTCATATTCATTACGATTGGTCAGAATGTGTCATTACGTCATTTCAGTGTTTCATTTTACGAGTTGCTAGAATTCTGTACCTTCTCTCCGGGACATATAACATGTGTGTTCATCCCATTGCTGGCTTTCTCTTCAGCCTACGGTTTACACCTTCACAACCGTGACTACATTTACAATATTTAATGGTTCATAAATATATTCGTCATGAAAGTAAATGAAATTAGTTTAAGAATTCATGTATTAGCAGGCGTTATCCATGGCTATGTAGACGTATAACCTATAAGCTATACAAAAGCTCAAATATGATCACTTCAGACCCAACCGGAGTAACTGCAATACTATTCAATAACTTCAGAAAGACGGAGTCAGTAGAAGAGCAAATACGGGTTCAAGTCACCTACGGGGCAGAACAAATTGGAACAAATAATGTGACCGTTACATCAGCGTCCGATACCACTGTCTCAAGTATTGTAGATACAAGGCAGTTTAAGTGCAGGATTATACAGCAGGTATAAAAAGAACACATCGCATATTGTAGATCACGGACTCATTTGAAAAGTAGAATACAGCGCAGTGCCAAATTGAAACAAATGTCGAATTGTAAGGGGTTTTAAAGCAATCTGAATTGCACCGCGGTTAGGTTATTCGACTCCCCCCAGACTTAGTCTTTTATCCTTCACTAACCGAGTGAAATTCTAGTTTCACGATGGTTTACAGTGGTTTAAAATTCAAGTAATAAAAAAGACACTGTTTTCAACATTCATTATCATTGTATTTTAACCGTCAGAATTAACGGAGATTCTGTTAAATGTTATTTTACAGTTGTGAACACTGATTATACGGTAGTTTGTCATTAAAGAATAAACATATTTCAACCTTCACTATTACAGTTAGTTAATTAACCTTCAAAACTACAGAGATTTTTTACAGTGTGGATACAGGAAGCTTATTGGGATTTCTTCTTTGGATCTGGGCAACATGCCAATCAATACAGATCAAGCAAAAGACCAAGTTTAATCCACCTCAGGACTATACTCTCAGCAACCCCTCACACACGAAAGGGAATTCTGAGCAGCGGACACAAGGAGGGGCCACTTGTTGCCACCCCTGTAAAAGGCACAGTAGGGCCACGAGTACTACACACCGGTTGGCGTGCATTACTAGAGGGAAGAGCAGCCACTGAACAGAGGGCCTGGAGTCAGGCTCTGGAGCACACGGCTGAAGGATCTTTGCAAGGCAAGAAGAAACGGAGCGAGTCAGACATTTCACAGTCCACATTTTATTCAAAAACCTGCTCCAGTTACAGTTGGGATGCCCGCATGTGGGGCCTGGCTCTCCACACAGCCGCCAGCACCACAGCACAGAGCACAAGCACCGTGAAGGCAGCCACGGTCAGCACACCATAGCCGAAAGCCTGGGGCACTGTGGAGACGGGAGAGGGACAGGCAGCTCACAAGGGTGCAGACATGAGAGGGCTGAGCGCCAGCAGAGTGTCAAAGCTCCCCTCCTCACCTTCACTGGGAGAAGCCCTCCTGTCCACAGCAGGGAGCTCAGAGGCAGTCAGGATCACTTCCCCACTGGACACCACGGCCATCTCCCTGGAGGCCCTCTGCACCGGGGCAACAGCTCTCCCTGAAGGGACAAGAGCAGCATTACAGAAGCAGCCCCTCCACTGGGGGAGCCTTAGGGAAAGATGCCAGTCCAGCTCACACTGGAACCGAGCCACTCACTCATTCTCTGGTTGCACGGAGTGACACAGCGGTCAGTAGCACTGGGTTGGCACACTGCTGCACTACAGTGGATGAACACCTGGGGGAGCACGAGATGCAGTACAATACAATGCCGCCATGGGGAATGTGGCGTTCCTTGGCCAATAGACCCTTACCTTCGCCTTCAGAGGGAGCTGGGAGCCAGCATCCACAAAAGTGAACATCTGCACGATGAAGCGCTTGTAGTGCGTTGGGTATGGCAGCCCTGAAGAGCCAGCCACAGGAACCAAGGTGGTCTGGTACTGGTCATCTCTGTACGGACACCTGGAAAGAGCACCACACATGGGTCAAGAGGTCTGCCTAAACCACCAACACAAGCTGGCCGGCAAGAGATACAGGGCTCCAGTTACCCAGCAACCAGCAGGCTCCACTGGGGCTGGCCGAGCGGGCTGGGGGTGGAAGTTGCCCAGCAGTCTTCCAGAGTCAGGACAATGTTGGGGTCGGTCCTATTCAGGATGCGAACCTCAACATACACAGGATCCCGCAGGACCTTGGTCACGGGGTAGTCCCCATCACCGTAGTAGGCGTCATACACAGCTTCTACAGGAGGAACGACGGAGAGCTTTAGGAAGCCAGCATGCATTGGAAACCAGTACATAGCATGGCCATGTACAAGGGCTCATCACAGTACCCGTTGCAATCCTGAGCTCCACACTGAGAGGTCCAGGGGCCACGACTGAAGGAGGAGGCGGGGCTGCAGTGTACACTACAGCCTCCACAGGAACAAGCTCACTGCCCGAATACTTGCACAGGAAGGTCAGCCTGGAAGGAGAAGCAGGCAGCCATTGGACCCAGTCGGGTACTGGCACATGGAGACGGCCACTGGGGAGCCCCACTTACTCATAGTAGCTGTCCCTGGTGATGGAGCCATCAGGCCCCTCCTGCACATCACGTTTAGAGGACATCGTGTTCTCGTACACCACATCGCCACCCTCACTCTGGAAGAGGGAAGCAGACCCTCACGTTATACAGCCAAGACAATCAGCACAAGGCGCTGCAATGCTCAGGCCAAAGCTGGGAACCGCTTCCTCACCTTCAGTGTGCTGCCACAGGCACTGACTGGGAACTGGAACAAGGCAAAGCCAGCAGTGGTGCCAACAGGGCTGCAGGGGGCGCCCTGACCCCCCAGCAGGCTGACGGTGTCAAGGCTCAGCGGAGGCCTGGTCACATTCCTGGGTACTACAACCACAAACTGACCATCCGTGGTGCATTGCACAGTCACTGGAGGGAGAGGGGAGAAGATTAGCAAAGCAATGCGCTCAGGAGCCGTTTGTACGAGATTTTGCCCATACCACTCACCCTCATTGCTGTAATAACAGGGCTGTCTTCCCCTCTGATCAAAGCAGCAGTTACTCGCTTCACAGTCGGCTCTACTGATTGCAGGGGCGCCACACGCCATTTTCTCGTTGTCACTAACCGAGCAGTTCTGACCCTGGGCTATAGACACGTCCACCGCAGCCGCCATCAGCAGACAGACAAGACTCCAGACCCGCACGCTCATCCCACACCTCTCCATTGTGCAACTCGGCAACGAAGTGCCGAGAAGCGGCGCTCCGCTCCTTAAATAATCCGGCGCCCTGATTGGCTCAGGGCTGGCCCTGGCGCAGCAGGCTGCACGAGGATTTCAGCCACCCCAGCGGGCCAGTCGGGCTCTTTGGTGGAGCTCTCGCTTTGCTGCCGCACAATCACTGTCAGATGCCACATCACTGTCTGTCGGCAAGCCCGCCGCGCCCCGCTGCGCTCACTTCACTGCCCCGGCTCTCAACGCACAGCTCCCCTACCTACTGAGCACTCATCTCCAAGACTTCCACAGCTTTTTAGAGAGAGTTCCGACTCATCATTCGGTCGGTGTGCGACACTCGCAACACTAGCAGTGAAGATGAATAACTGTATGACATTGTAACACGTCTTCTTCAGAGACAGTGAATGCTGGATTTTGAAAAGAACGGAAATGCAAAAGCACATTGAAATTGAGCATCGAGTTCAACTTTAAACGGACAGTGTGCCTCATCACGTCCTCCTTGTGACTTGGGACGAGAACACGATTTGATGCCCTGATTGCAACGAACCAATTACTTCCAGTGTCACCGAGTGCACTCTGAAAATGTATGGCAAGCAGTTGTGACATTTAATCCATCATTTCTAAAATCAAAAATACAATTGGTGATATCAAGAATGATCTGCTATTTTTGATATCACCAATTGTATTTTGGATTTCATAAACTGTATTTTTGATATCAGAAATTGAATTTTTGCAATCAAAAATGCATACTAATTATAGCATCCGGTTCTATTTGTCATATCAAAAATGCATACTAATTATCATACGGTTCTATTTGTCATATCAAAAATGCATACTAATTGACGTCCGGTGATTTGAAACTCAACCCTTTACACTCCGCCCCATTATTTTCAGATCTTCCGCGATCGGAGAAATAAATTGTACGTTTTTCAAAACTATAAAATATACCAGAGACTGGAGAAACTAGAGACCGGGAGCTTTCAAACGATGTCTTACTCGCGTATGTAGAGTCTTCATAGCATGGGCTACAGGCTTGCGAAATCAGCCATGTGTCCTAGTGTACAGGGCTGATTTGCGTATGCCCGAGTGTTTGTTTCTAGCCTGTCAGCCGATTTGCCTTAAAATACGAAAGGTCACAACTTGGTCTTTAATTTGATACAAGATAAAAGCATTTGGCACAACGAAGCAAGGGGAAACACGGTAACACTTTACAATAATGGGCATTAATTCCTCATGAATTCCGATAGTACAACACGGGGAAAACACATGAATGCATGATGTAATTCTTGTGAACTCATTTGTAATTCAAGTATGTGAATTCATCATGATGTAAAGACTCTTATTCATATGGAATTCTTTTTAAATCCCCAGGCGAGCGAGTAAGAGGGTATGAATTCATTATGATTCATGATTATTAAGGGTCTTCTTTTCTGCAGTATGTTCCTCATGAATTAATTCGTAATTCAACAAATGGTGTTAATCATGTGTACAAATCGGGACTGGCTATTTGAATAAAAGCAAACAAAATATATGGATTCATCTCAATTTTGAATTTTAAAATATATTTTTCTTGCAATAATCGGCGTTATGCCAAGTTACGTTTTCTCGTAAGGAATCGAGCTTATTTACAAGCTAATCACATGCACTTCATGTTTAAAGACAATTATTTTGACTTATTCATGTTTTTCTCCTAATGAACACTGCATGATCGAACAACTATAGTCAACTGAAATATGTGGGTATAGCCGCTTCATGCTTTGCTGTAAGGGCATACAATTATTGTTTTTAAATGTTAGCGCATGTATATACGTGTAAATATTGTAGCGATATCTGCTGCGTGTGTTCGCCACCAAAACAACAAATAATCGGACCGAGCCGTGTTTCCTGCAACAGGCTTTATTTTTCAAAACATTGTAATGCAGCTACACCCGTCTCTATCACTTCTGTCCTGTCCTACTTCTGCGGCGGACCGGGCGCCCCTATATATGCCCTCGGCCCGTGACGTCTCCCCCAATCACGGCGCCTAAGTTCCCGCGCTGCGCTGACCCATGAACGCGGAATTCAGTATTTCCCTCTGTCTAACAGTATTAATTACATTGTTCATTGTTTTCTTGTTTTACTCTGTTTTTAAAGTCTGTAAAGCGCTTTGAGCACCATCAAAAAAGCGCTGAATAAATAAAGGTATTATTATTATTGTTATTATTATGATCACTGAATGCCGTGGGACGCGTTGATGACCCAGCGGACCCGTGTGTGACTCGATTCACAGGCACATCGGGGCACCGTTTGTAGTAGTACATCCCAAACAGCATGAAACCCCTATACCTACATATTTTACTATACATTCTTGCCCCTAGACTAAGGACTTTACTATAATGGTCTGCTCATGCAGTGTTCATTACGAGATAACATGAATCAGTCATGACTTTCAAATAATTGGCTGTAAACATGAAGTGCATTAGCTTGTAAATAAGCATGATTCTTTACAAGAAAACGTAACGTGGCAAAACCCCGATTATTACAAGCAATAATACATTTTAAACCTCAAAATTGTGATGAATCCATACATTTTGTTTGCTTTTATTCAAATAGCCAGTCTCGATTTGTATTGAATTTGTATTTGTAATGAGTTCATACCCTCTTACTTGCTTGCCAGGGGGTTGTGAAAAACATGAATTCATGTGTGAAGACATATACATACATCTGAGTTCACAAGAATAACATCATGCATTCATGTGTTTTTCCTGTGTTGTACTATCGGAATTCATGAAGAATGAATGCCCATTATTGTAAAGTGTTACCAGAAACACAAACAGGAAAAATGCCAGTAGAGAATGGCTACCGCTGAGATTGTTTATTCAACAGTGAACAGGGCAATGTCAGGCTTTAACAACGAGACGAATGGCCATTCTGAGTGCTCTGAATTATGAACATCTACTTGGAGACTTTTCCGAAGAAGGGGATTAACTATAACACGGAAAGCAGACGAAACCGAATGTTAATTAGTATGCATTTTTGATATCAACAGTTAGCAGGTTAATTCTTGATATCAACAATTGTATTCTAGATATCAGCAATTATGGATTAAATGTCACAACGGCTTGCCATAAAAATGTCCCCAATTGAAACAAACGGCAGGTAACTGCTGCTCTTTTGGAGGTCCCGGTAGCGCATTAAAACAGCGGGCTCTCTAACCTTTGTGCCACTTCGCTGGGATTAGAGCTCTGGAGCAGAGATTTGTGGCTTTAATCCCAGGCAGGAGATACAGTTGCTGTACATTTGCGCAAGGTACAGTACAGATTGCTCCAATAGAAACACAACTGTACAAAGGGGTCAAGATCTGTTAAAACAATGCTATATGTTGTAAGTCATGTAATCATTTAGAATAAGCAGAGACAGGTCACAAAGTGAACTGATTAAAATAGGAATTTATAAAATGTACTATGCTTTGAATTGCTTTGTATTATGTAAATCTGAATTTGTATTGTTTGATGCCTCGTACTGAACTGTATGTTTGCACGTTGTATTGCGCTTATGTTTTGTAAGTCGCCTTGGCTAAGGGCGTCTGCCAATCAATAAATAATAATAATTATATACTACTACTACTACTAATAATAATGCAGGACTGGTCATCTGAAAATGGAGATTATAGCAATACAAATCAACAACCCTCTACGGCTTTTTAATGTTCATACAATTACAGACAACCCACGAAGAAATTGTCACACACATAAAACAACAAAAAACGCATTCACTTGCTTTGCAAGGTGTACTTTTAAATGTACGGGGGCTGCAACGTATAAAATCCCATTAAGAATCAAGCCTCTGCCACCAAGACTGTAAACCAACCAAATCTCCATCAGTTCCAGCGATCTAATCGCAATATTCAACTTTTGAAATAATTTCCAAATCACAAGTGTGTGAGAGGCTGTGGCGAATGAGTTTTAGGTAGTGCTGTCCGACTCGAGATGCTGCGCACCTGCTAGAAATGTGCGCCTTCATTGGAAATAAGCGGTTTCCGCCGCTGATGTAGGCGTTTCTAGGCGAATGCAAGTCTCTTGTTGTGACGGCCGAATTCATGAACATCTCCATGAATGAGTTTGAGATCCTTATTGATGTGCAGGTGCGTGAGATCAAAGTCATTTTTCTTTCATAGCGGAGCACAAATGTGTTTGGAGTAGTTTTAGCGCACTGAATGCTCGCTCACCTGTTGCTGTCGTGACCGGTATGGTATAGGAACACATTACAAACTAATCACTCTCATCGTAAGTCTGTACAGTTACATTTTCGTCCACGAGAAATCCGGCTATTTCGCGCAGTGCTCCTAACGCTCCTCGCTTAACTCCTGCAGCTCAGAGGAGCGCCTGGCGTACGCGGTCCGAACCCCGAAAAAGTCACTGCTTTTGTTCAAAATACATGGATTCGATTTTTGTACACGCCACCGTCTCCGCAGTCGCTACCAAAATGACAATGTCAGTTTATCTTCATTACGTCATTCTGTTTCGACTAGTTTCAAAGGGTTTGCGGCGTTTCGGCATAGGAGAAAAAGCCCAAGCCGATCTGGGATCACCTCCAGTTGACCCAAAATACAGCAAACGCAAAGGTACACACTCCTAGCTCGGATTCCCGCTCTGTGACGAATGTATACATCTCAAATCAAACCTCAGATTCGATGTAACAGACCCAACACTGCATAGTGGCATCAGATGATCGTTTCTATGGAAAAATATGTAAACGGCCACGGGCATGGCGCACGCATGCACAGGTTTCTCTTCGAGATAATGACGTTAGTTGAACAGGAAGTTAATCCCTCATAGGTTAATTCACATTTGCTTTGAATAGATGAACATGCAAAGCTGCTTTTCGAACAATAATTCGTGATCTACACATCTGATCTAACCGGGTAGCTTCGTGTCGGATGTAAGCGTTTGTAACCCCGTTCTCCTCCTGCAGTTTCTACGATACAGTGTCCTCCGATCAGCTGTAGGCTGCCAGCCCCGTGGCACTGTGGTGGGATGTTCTGAAAGTGGGAATCTTTTTCTGAACACGTGATTCCGAGCCCTCCAGGGCCTAATTTTCGGCATCACTAGCTGTAGGCACAAAAGCTGCAGAGATCCTGGAAAGCAGCAACACGCCAACTGCGAGCTAAAGGACAGTTTTAGACCAGCTGTAGTGGCCATGGATTGCCATCCTGCTGAACTTGGAGAGCAAAGAGGAAAGACACAGGGCATGGTCTGTTCTCAGCTTTATTGATCATTCACACAACAGTCAAGCTGTGGGTGAGCTTGCTCTCCTGTACAGCACAGTCCCCAGCACAGCAATGCACACCACAGCCACAGCAGCCACCACACCAGCCAGGACCACAACCTCAGCAGAGATGCCTGCAAAGAAAGCCCACCCCACTGGTCACTCACTTTAGGTCAAACCCAGACTACAGCAAGAGACCGCAACCTCTGGCTCCAATTTCAATAGGCCCCAGTACCTGCTTCTTTGCGGTCCTCTGCAGTCAGGGGAGACCTCTGGGCATTCGTCTCCACTGGAGGGATGGCATCCTGCGGCTTCTCCAGCACACGCACAAACACTGTGGCATCACCTTCCCATTCTGGAAGGTGGAGAGGCTTGGATCCAGCCACACATACTATACCCCAGTACCACACGCACAACCAGGCAAAGGATCCTTACCCTCCTTGAAAGCCAAGTCCCTCCTGTACCTCCCAAAGTACCTGGATTTAGAGACAGGGCTACAGCTGGAGTCACAGCAGCTACAGACCTGATCGCTCCCATCCACCGAGCTCCAGCTACAATAGGGATACAGCCATCAGGACGGAGACCCGGAGAAGGACACCAAGGGCCTCAAGCACCCTCCTCCCCCTCTACCTGTTGCCCACAGGGTAGCAGGCCTTGTCCAGGTTGTCCACAGCCTGGGAAGCAGCAGTCACCTTCAGGTGGCAGGTCATGTAGATCTGAGCAGAACAGACATTGGCACAGTTAGTGCACCCTGGGAGAGCTGCTTCAATGCCCAAGAAGCCACACAGTTGAGAAAGCAGAGGCCAACCAAGCCAAAGATGCAAAAGCAGTAGTCAAAAGCTCAGAGGCAGAGTGGCTGGGAGACTTACAGAGCTGTTGGCATCATTGTGGAACCTGAAGGCATCAAGCACCATCTGCAGCTTAGTGACGTCCTGAGGTCTTGGCATGAAGTGAGAACTGGAGCCCGTCACCTTGGCATCAATCAGGCAACTGGGGACAGGAGGAAATCCATGATCAGTCCCTGCTCGGAGTCGACACCCAACACCTGCAAGCACCCTGGCCATGCTTAGCTATGGGATCTCACTCACCCATAGTTCCCAATGAAAGTGTAACTGGGAGAAGAGGTCGGGTCAGAGGTCAAGGTGGCCACACAGCTGTCCACAAACAGCCGCAGGGGCACGTGGCTGGCCTGGTTGACGGAGGCTTGGATGTTCAGGACGTCCCCCAGGAAGTACACGTTGGAGGGTCTAGGGGAGCTCCAGTCATCTGCGGAGACGGGGAGCAGCATGAGGCCTCTACAGAGCAGAGCAGCACTCCAGTACACGGGAGGGTTAGAGCTGCATTAGGTTGGCCTCTACCAGTCATGAGCTGCAGGGAGAAGTCCAGGAGATCCTCCGCAGACTTGGTGGAGGTGTATGGGACCCAGGTTGGCTGCAGGGCATCGCTGCTCACATTGTGGAGCCTATGGAGCAGACAGCAATTACACACCGATCCTACAGCAGCTAGGCTGAAGCAGTACTGCAGCAGAGTCCTCACCGGAGGTAGTGACACTCGATGTGGACAACAGCAGGGTCGGTTCTCACGATGCCAGTGTTGGCAATCGGGGACGGGTGGTAGTTTAGGGAGAAGCTGTAAACCAGCTCGTCTTCGGTCATCTACAAGTGAAAGGCACAACGGTTAAGCTCAGGATGGTTTAACCCATTCACCGTGCGAGTCTACAGCCGTATTCTCCCCCCTCCCCTACTTACCGACAGGGCGCTGCCACAGCCCTGCAGCTCCGACTGGAAGACCAGGACCGTGTGGTTCTGCCCACTGAGCGCACAGCCTCCCAGCTGGATATCCGCAGCCTGGATCAGCTCGCCGGTACCGAACAGGTCTCTCTCCACCGACACCTGGATCGCGCTGTCCCCGCACTGTGCCCACACGACGGGGGAGACTTGCTGCTTGAACAGAGAAGAATCCACTCGCACAACGGCCTTGGCTCTGGCGGGAGGCTTGGCTCTGGCTGCAGGCTTGGCTCTCGCCCACTTAGAAACTCTGCCGGCGTCGCAGAGCCCAGCGAACACACACAGCACTAGCAGCCCACACCAAGAAGCCCTCGTACGTAGCATTGTGGCGAAAATACAAGAACAGCTCACAGATTCGCGATGCTTACCCAGCCCACACCGCCTCCTTCTATACACTGAGATGATCCCGCTCAGCGTGTCTCTCTGAGGAGACAGCGCGACATTTTCACGTGGAATTCGGCGACAAGTGGGGCTGCAACAGCAGCGGCGCGGATCCAGCGCGGATCCCAGTGCGTCCCGTCCTGCACAGGTGCAGCGAGTAGTGACGACGGAACCGATTTTGCCGCTGTGTGAGCGTGTTTCGTGCTGTCCCGACTTCATTTTTTAGGCTACAGAGAGCAGATGAGCAACACTCAATTCAATGCTGTTGGTACCACTACCAGTACTCCAGCTAATGATTATAATAGTAGCCTGTGAGTTCGTAGAACTAGGACCCTGCCACCTGCTTTCCTCCCCGCGATAGGTGGCCGTGTCGTCTTTTTAAATAATCCCTTATTGATGAATAATCTCACGATTCCACGCGAATCATGTCAATTAGTCAAGTTATCAACAGAATACCAGGTGCTGTATTGAATTTTGCAATACACCTCGAAGCATGTCATTTCATGCCTTTACTAGGGAACTGGGATTATCCGAGACAAACGCAGTCTCATTATTACAATTCAATGACAGTGTGCACAAGGATTTCTCAACACTGTGCCAGGGATGTAATTCACGGGTTGCAGATTGCCGTATCTGTGACACAGTCACTTGACTTCATTTTGTATTTGATATGTTTTCTTCAACATTCGTTTGCACCTTTTTATTTCACTAACTTAACATTCTTTAATTACTTTGAATTTGGCTCGATTGAACTTGGGAAATGGGTTGTCAACAGCGTTCATGGCGGTTTTAATTGAATTATCCATAGAGCTCGTGATTGGTGGAAAATACAACTTCATTACAATACAATTCATTGTAATGTACAATACAATTCATCATTTTACAATCTGCTCAAAACAATATTTCAAGAAATAGAAAATATATAGGCGTTGCTGATTGCTCTTTGCGGTTTAGTCCCTTATTGATGAATAATCTCACGATTCCACACGAATCATGTCAATTCATCAGTCGGACACGTTGAATATTGCGGCAGCAACTGTACACAATTATTGAAAGGGGGCATGCAACGCGTTTTGACCTCATATTCATTACGATTGGTCAGAATGTGTCATTACGTCATTTCAGTGTTTCATTTTACGAGTTGCTAGAATTCTGTACCTTCTCTCCGGGACATATAACATGTGTGTTCATCCCATTGCTGGCTTTCTCTTCAGCCTACGGTTTACACCTTCACAACCGTGACTACATTTACAATATTTAATGGTTCATAAATATATTCGTCATGAAAGTAAATGAAATTAGTTTAAGAATTCATGTATTAGCAGGCGTTATCCATGGCGATGTAGACGTATAACCTATAAGCTATACAAAAGCTCAAATATGATCACTTCAGACCCAACCGGAGTAACTGCAATACTATTCAATAACTTCAGAAAGACGGAGTCAGTAGAAGAGCAAATACGGGTTCAAGTCACCTACGGGGCAGAACAAATTGGAACAAATAATGTGACCGTTACATCAGCGTCCGATACCACTGTCTCAAGTATTGTAGATACAAGGCAGTTTAAGTGCAGGATTATACAGCAGGTATAAAAAGAACACATCGCATATTGTAGATCACGGACTCATTTGAAAAGTAGAATACAGCGCAGTGCCAAATTGAAACAAATGTCGAATTGTAAGGGGTTTTAAAGCAATCTGAATTGCACCGCGGTTAGGTTATTCGACTCCCCCCAGACTTAGTCTTTTATCCTTCACTAACCGAGTGAAATTCTAGTTTCACGATGGTTTACAGTGGTTTAAAATTCAAGTAATAAAAAAGACACTGTTTTCAACATTCATTATCATTGTATTTTAACCGTCAGAATTAACGGAGATTCTGTTAAATGTTATTTTACAGTTGTGAACACTGATTATACGGTAGTTTGTCATTAAAGAATAAACATATTTCAACCTTCACTATTACAGTTAGTTAATTAACCTTCAAAACTACAGAGATTTTTTACAGTGTGGATACAGGAAGCTTATTGGGATTTCTTCTTTGGATCTGGGCAACATGCCAATCAATACAGATCAAGCAAAAGACCAAGTTTAATCCACCTCAGGACTATACTCTCAGCAACCCCTCACACACGAAAGGGAATTCTGAGCAGCGGACACAAGGAGGGGCCACTTGTTGCCACCCCTGTAAAAGGCACAGTAGGGCCACGAGTACTACACACCGGTTGGCATGCATTACTAGAGGGAAGAGCAGCCACTGAACAGAGGGCCTGGAGTCAGGCTCTGGAGCACACGGCTGAAGGATCTTTGCAAGGCAAGAAGAAACGGAGCGAGTCAGACATTTCACAGTCCACATTTTATTCAAAAACCTGCTCCAGTTACAGTTGGGATGCCCGCATGTGGGGCCTGGCTCTCCACACAGCCGCCAGCACCACAGCACAGAGCACAAGCACCGTGAAGGCAGCCACGGTCAGCACACCATAGCCGAAAGCCTGGGGCACTGTGGAGACGGGAGAGGGACAGGCAGCTCACAAGGGTGCAGACATGAGAGGGCTGAGCGCCAGCAGAGTGTCAAAGCTCCCCTCCTCACCTTCACTGGGAGAAGCCCTCCTGTCCACAGCAGGGAGCTCAGAGGCAGTCAGGATCACTTCCCCACTGGACACCACGGCCATCTCCCTGGAGGCCCTCTGCACCGGGGCAACGGCTCTCCCTGAAGGGACAAGAGCAGCATTACAGAAGCAGCCCCTCCACTGGGGGAGCCTTAGGGAAAGATGCCAGTCCAGCTCACACTGGAACCGAGCCACTCACTCATTCTCTGGTTGCACGGAGTGACACAGCGGTCAGTAGCACTGGGTTGGCACACTGCTGCACTACAGTGGATGAACACCTGGGGGAGCACGAGATGCAGTACAATACAATGCCGCCATGGGGAATGTGGCGTTCCTTGGCCAATAGACCCTTACCTTCGCCTTCAGAGGGAGCTGGGAGCCAGCATCCACAAAAGTGAACATCTGCACGATGAAGCGCTTGTAGTGCGTTGGGTATGGCAGCCCTGAAGAGCCAGCCACAGGAACCAAGGTGGTCTGGTACTGGTCATCTCTGTACGGACACCTGGAAAGAGCACCACACATGGGTCAAGAGGTCTGCCTAAACCACCAACACAAGCTGGCCGGCAAGAGATACAGGGCTCCAGTTACCCAGCAACCAGCAGGCTCCACTGGGGCTGGCCGAGCGGGCTGGGGGTGGAAGTTGCCCAGCAGTCTTCCAGAGTCAGGACAATGTTGGGGTCGGTCCTATTCAGGATGCGAACCTCAACATACACAGGATCCCGCAGGACCTTGGTCACGGGGTAGTCCCCATCACCGTAGTAGGCGTCATACACAGCTTCTACAGGAGGAACGACGGAGAGCTTTAGGAAGCCAGCATGCATTGGAAACCAGTACATAGCATGGCCATGTACAAGGGCTCATCACAGTACCCGTTGCAATCCTGAGCTCCACACTGAGAGGTCCAGGGGCCACGACTGAAGGAGGAGGCGGGGCTGCAGTGTACACTACAGCCTCCACAGGAACAAGCTCACTGCCCGAATACTTGCACAGGAAGGTCAGCCTGGAAGGAGAAGCAGGCAGCCATTGGACCCAGTCGGGTACTGGCACATGGAGACGGCCACTGGGGAGCCCCACTTACTCATAGTAGCTGTCCCTGGTGATGGAGCCATCAGGCCCCTCCTGCACATCACGTTTAGAGGACATCGTGTTCTCGTACACCACATCGCCACCCTCACTCTGGAAGAGGGAAGCAGACCCTCACGTTATACAGCCAAGACAATCAGCACAAGGCGCTGCAATGCTCAGGCCAAAGCTGGGAACCGCTTCCTCACCTTCAGTGTGCTGCCACAGGCACTGACTGGGAACTGGAACAAGGCAAAGCCAGCAGTGGTGCCAACAGGGCTGCAGGGGGCGCCCTGACCCCCCAGCAGGCTGACGGTGTCAAGGCTCAGCGGAGGCCTGGTCACATTCCTGGGTACTACAACCACAAACTGACCATCCGTGGTGCATTGCACAGTCACTGGAGGGAGAGGGGAGAAGATTAGCAAAGCAATGCGCTCAGGAGCCGTTTGTACGAGATTTTGCCCATACCACTCACCCTCATTGCTGTAATAACAGGGCTGTCTTCCCCTCTGATCAAAGCAGCAGTTACTCGCTTCACAGTCGGCTCTACTGATTGCAGGGGCGCCACACGCCATTTTCTCGTTGTCACTAACCGAGCAGTTCTGACCCTGGGCTATAGACACGTCCACCGCAGCCGCCATCAGCAGACAGACAAGACTCCAGACCCGCACGCTCATCCCACACCTCTCCATTGTGCAACTCGGCAACGAAGTGCCGAGAAGCGGCGCTCCGCTCCTTAAATAATCCGGCGCCCTGATTGGCTCAGGGCTGGCCCTGGCGCAGCAGGCTGCACGAGGATTTCAGCCACCCCAGCGGGCCAGTCGGGCTCTTTGGTGGAGCTCTCGCTTTGCTGCCGCACAATCACTGTCAGATGCCACATCACTGTCTGTCGGCAAGCCCGCCGCGCCCCGCTGCGCTCACTTCACTGCCCCGGCTCTCAACGCACAGCTCCCCTACCTACTGAGCACTCATCTCCAAGACTTTCACAGCTTTTTAGAGAGAGTTCCGACTCATCATACGGTCGGTGTGCGACACTCGCAACAGTAGCAGTGAAGATGAATAACTGTATGACATTGTAACACGTCTTCTTCAGAGACAGTGAATGCTGGATTTTGAAAAGAACGGAAATGCAAAAGCACATTGAAATTGAGCATCGAGTTCAACTTTAAACGGACAGTGTGCCTCATCACGTCCTCCTTGTGACTTGGGACGAGAACACGATTTGATGCCCTGATTGCAACGAACCAATTACTTCCAGCGTCACCGAGTGCACTCTGAAAATGTATGGCAAGCAGTTGTGACATTTAATCCATCATTTCTAAAATCAAAAATACAATTGGTGATATCAAGAATGATCTGCTATTTTTGATATCACCAATTGTATTTTGGATTTCATAAACTGTATTTTTGATATCAGAAATTGAATTTTTGATATCAAAAATGCATACTAATTATAGCATCCGGTTCTATTTGTCATATCAAAAATGCATACTAATTATCATACGGTTCTATTTTTCATATCAAAAATGCATACTAATTGACGTCCGGTGATTTGAAACTCAACCCTTTACACTCCGCCCCATTATTTTCAGATCTTCCGCGATCGGAGAAATAAATTGTACGTTTTTCAAAACTATAAAATATACCAGAGACTGGAGAAACTAGAGACCGGGAGCTTTCAAACGATGTCTTACTCGCGTATGTAGAGTCTTCATAGCATGGGCTACAGGCTTGCGAAATCAGCCATGTGTCCTAGTGTACAGGGCTGATTTGCGTATGCCCGAGTGTTTGTTTCTAGCCTGTCAGCCGATTTGCCTTAAAATACGAAAGGTCACAACTTGGTCTTTAATTTGATACAAGATAAAAGCATATGGCACAACGAAGCAAGGGGAAACACGGTAACACTTTACAATAATGGGCATTAATTCCTCATGAATTCCGATAGTACAACACGGGGAAAACACATGAATGCATGATGTAATTCTTGTGAACTCATTTGTAATTCAAGTATGTGAATTCATCATGATGTAAAGACTCTTATTCATATGGAATTCTTTTTTAATCCCCTGGCGAGCGAGTAAGAGGGTATGAATTCATTATGATTCATGATTATTAAGGGTCTTCTTTTCTGCAGTATGTTCCTCATGAATTAATTCGTAATTCAACAAATGGTGTTAATCATGTGTACAAATCGGGACTGGCTATTTGAATAAAAGCAAACAAAATATATGGATTCATCTCAATTTTGAATTTTAAAATATATTTTTCTTGCAATAATCGGCGTTATGCCAAGTTACGTTTTCTCGTAAGGAATCGAGCTTATTTACAAGCTAATCACATGCACTTCATGTTTAAAGACAATTATTTTGAAGTCATGACTTATTCATGTTTTTCTCCTAATGAACACTGCATGATCGAACAACTATAGTCAACTGAAATATGTGGGTATAGCCGCTTCATGCTTTGCTGTAAGGGCATACAATTATTGTTTTTAAATGTTAGCGCATGTATATACGTGTAAATATTGTAGCGATATCTGCTGCGTGTGTTCGCCACCAAAACAACAAATAATCGGACCGAGCCGTGTTTCCTGCAACAGGCTTTATTTTTCAAAACATTGTAATGCAGCTACACCCGTCTCTATCACTTCTGTCCTGTCCTACTTCTGCGGCGGACCGGGCGCCCCTATATATGCCCTCGGCCCGTGACGTCTCCCCCAATCACGGCGCCTAAGTTCCCGCGCTGCGCTGACCCATGAACGCGGAATTCAGTATTTCCCTCTGTCTAACAGTAATAATTACATTGTTCATTGTTTTCTTGTTTTACTCTGTTTTTAAAGTCTGTAAAGCGCTTTGAGCACCATCAAAAAAGCGCTGAATAAATAAAGGTATTATTATTATTGTTATTATTATGATCACTGAATGCCGTGGGACGCGTTGATGACCCAGCGGACCCGTGTGTGACTCGATTCACAGGCACATCGGGGCACCGTTTGTAGTAGTACATCCCAAACAGCATGAAACCCCTATACCTACATATTTTACTATACATTCTTGCCCCTAGACTAAGGACTTTACTATAATGCTCTGCTCATGCAGTGTTCATTACGAGATAACATGAATCAGTCATGACTTTCAAATAATTGGCTGTAAACATGAAGTGCATTAGCTTGTAAATAAGCATGATTCTTTACAAGAAAACGTAACGTGACAGAACCCCGATTATTACAAGCAATAATACATTTTAAACCTCAAAATTGTGATGAATCCATACATTTTGTTTGCTTTTATTCAAATAGCCAGTCTCGATTTGTATTGAATTTGTATTTGTAATGAGTTCATACCCTCTTACTTGCTTGCCAGGGGGTTGTGAAAAACATGAATTCATGTGTGAAGACATATACATACATCTGAGTTCACAAGAATAACATCATGCATTCATGTGTTTTTCCTGTGTTGTACTATCGGAATTCATGAAGAATGAATGCCCATTATTGTAAAGTGTTACCAGAAACACAAACAGGAAAAATGCCAGTAGAGAATGGCTACCGCTGAGATTGTTTATTCAACAGTGAACAGGGCAATGTCAGGCTTTAACAACGAGACGAATGGCCATTCTGAGTGCTCTGAATTATGAACATCTACTTGGGGACTTTTCCGAAGAAGGGGATTAACTATAACACGGAAAGCAGACGAAACCGAATGTTAATTAGTATGCATTTTTGATATCAAAAATACATTTGTTGATATCAACAGTTAGCAGGTTAATTCTTGATATCAACAATTGTATTCTAGATATCAGCAATTATGGGTTAAATGTCACAACGGCTTGCCATAAAAATGTCCCCAATTGAAACAAACGGCAGGTAACTGCTGCTCTTTTGGAGGTCCCGGTAGCGCATTAAAACAGCGGGCTCTCTAACCTTTGTGCCACTTCGCTGGGATTAGAGCTCTGGAGCAGAGATTTGTGGCTTTAATCCCAGGCAGGAGATACAGTTGCTGTACGTTTGCGCAAGGTACAGTACAGATTGCTCCAATAGAAACACAACTGTACAAAGGGGTCAAGATCTGTTAAAACAATGCTATATGTTGTAAGTCATGTAATCATTTAGAATAAGCAGAGACAGGTCACAAAGTGAACTGATTAAAATAGGAATTTATAAAATGTACTATGCTTTGAATTGCTTTGTATTATGTAAATCTGAATTTGTATTGTTTGATGCCTCGTACTGAACTCTATGTTTGCACGTTGTATTGCGCTTATGTTTTGTAAGTCGCCTTGGCTAAGGGCGTCTGCCAATCAATAATAATAATAATTATATACTACTACTACTACTAATAATAATGCAGGACTGGTCATCTGAAAATGGAGATTATAGCAATACAAATCAACAACCCTCTACGGCTATTTAATGTTCATACAATTACAGACAACCCACGAAGAAATTGTCACACACATAAAACAACAAAAAACGCATTCACTTGCTTTGCAAGGTGTACCTTTAAATGTACGGGGGCTGCAACGTATAAAATCCCATTAAGAATCAAGCCTCTGCCACTAAGACTGTAAACCAACCAAATCTCCATCAGTTCCAGCGATCTAATCGCAATATTCAACTTTTGAAATAATTTCCAAATCACAAGTGTGTGAGAGGCTGTGGCGAATGAGTTTTAGGTAGTGCTGTCCGACTCGAGATGCTGCGCACCTGCTAGAAATGTGCGCCTTCATTGGAAATAAGCGGTTTCCGCCGCTGATGTAGGCGTTTCTAGGCGAATGCAAGTCTCTTGTTGTGACGGCCGAATTCATGAACATCTCCATGAATGAGTTTGAGATCCTTATTGATGTGCAGGTGCCTGAGATCAAAGTCATTTTTCTTTCATAGCGGAGCACAAATGTGTTTGGAGTAGTTTTAGCGCACTGAATGCTCGCTCACCTGTTGCTGTCGTGACCGGTATGGTATAGGAACACATTACAAACTAATCACTCTCATCGTAAGTCTGTACAGTTACATTTTCGTCCACGAGAAATCCGGCTATTTCGCGCAGTGCTCCTAACGCTCCTCGGTTAACTCCTGCAGCTCAGAGGAGCGCCTGGCGTACGCGGTCCGAACCCCGAAAAAGTCACTGCTTTTGTTCAAAATACATGTATTCGATTTTTGTATACGCCACCGTCTCCGCAGTCGCTACCAAAATGACAATGTCAGTTTATCTTCATTACGTCATTCTGTTTCGACTAGTTTCAAAGGGTTTGCGGCGTTTCGGCATAGGAGAAAAAGCCCAAGCCGATCTGGGATCACCTCCAGTTGACCCAAAATACAGCAAACGCAAAGGTACACACTCCTAGCTCGGATTCCCGCTCTGTGACGAATGTATACATCTCAAATCAAACCTCAGATTCGATGTAACAGACCCAACACTGCATAGTGGCATCAGATGATCGTTTCTATGGAAAAATATGTAAACGGCCACGGGCATGGCGCACGCATGCACAGGTTTCTCTTCGAGATAATGACGTTAGTTGAACAGGAAGTTAATCCCTCATAGGTTAATTCACATTTGCTTTGAATAGATTAACATGCAAAGCTGCTTTTCGAACAATAATTCGTGATCTACACATCTGATCTAACCGGGTAGCTTCGTGTCGGATGTAAGCGTTTGTAACCCCGTTCTCCTCCTGCAGTTTCTACGATACAGTGTCCTCCGATCAGCTGTAGGCTGCCAGCCCCGTGGCACTGTGGTGCGATGTTCTGAAAGTGGGAATCTTTTTCTGAACACGTGATTTCGAGCCCTCCAGGGCCTAATTTTCGGCATCACTAGCTGTAGGCACAAAAGCTGCAGAGATCCTGGAAAGCAGCAACACGCCAACTGCGAGCTAAAGGACAGTTTTAGACCAGCTGTAGTGGCCATGGATTGCCATCCTGCTGAACTTGGAGAGCAAACAGGAAAGACACAGGGCATGGTCTGTTCTCAGCTTTATTGATCATTCACACAACAGTCAAGCTGTGGGTGAGCTTGCTCTCCTGTACAGCACAGTCCCCAGCACAGCAATGCACACCACAGCCACAGCAGCCACCACACCAGCCAGGAGCACAACCTCAGCAGAGATGCCTGCAAAGAAAGCCCACCCCACTGGTCACTCACTTTAGGTCAAACCCAGACTACAGCAAGAGACCGCAACCTCTGGCTCCAATTTCAATAGGCCCCAGTACCTGCTTCTTTGCGGTCCTCTGCAGTCAGGGGAGACCTCTGGGCATTCGTCTCCACTGGAGGGATGGCATCCTGCGGCTTCTCCAGCACACGCACAAACACTGTGGCATCACCTTCCCATTCTGGAAGGTGGAGAGGCTTGGATCCAGCCACACATACTATACCCCAGTACCACACGCACAACCAGGCAAAGGATCCTTACCCTCCTTGAAAGCCAAGTCCCTCCTGTACCTCCCAAAGTACCTGGATTTAGAGACAGGGCTACAGCTGGAGTCACAGCAGCTACAGACCTGATCGCTCCCATCCACCGAGCTCCAGCTACAATAGGGATACAGCCATCAGGACGGAGACCCGGAGAAGGACACCAAGGGCCTCAAGCACCCTCCTCCCCCTCTACCTGTTGCCCACAGGGTAGCAGGCCTTGTCCAGGTTGTCCACAGCCTGGGAAGCAGCAGTCACCTTCAGGTGGCAGGTCATGTAGATCTGAGCAGAACAGACATTGGCACAGTTAGTGCACCCTGGGAGAGCTGCTTCAATGCCCAAGAAGCCACACAGTTGAGAAAGCAGAGGCCAACCAAGCCAAAGATGCAAAAGCAGTAGTCAAAAGCTCAGAGGCAGAGTGGCTGGGAGACTTACAGAGCTGTTGGCATCATTGTGGAACCTGAAGGCATCAAGCACCATCTGCAGCTTAGTGACGTCCTGAGGTCTTGGCATGAAGTGAGAACTGGAGCCCGTCACCTTGGCATCAATCAGGCAACTGGGGACAGGAGGAAATCCATGATCAGTCCCTGCTCGGAGTCGACACCCAACACCTGCAAGCACCCTGGCCATGCTTAGCTATGGGATCTCACTCACCCATAGTTCCCAATGAAAGTGTAACTGGGAGAAGAGGTCGGGTCAGAGGTCAAGGTGGCCACACAGCTGTCCACAAACAGCCGCAGGGGCACGTGGCTGGCCTGGTTGACGGAGGCTTGGATGTTCAGGACGTCCCCCAGGAAGTACACGTTGGAGGGTCTAGGGGAGCTCCAGTCATCTGCGGAGACGGGGAGCAGCATGAGGCCTCTACAGAGCAGAGCAGCACTCCAGTACACGGGAGGGTTAGAGCTGCATTAGGTTGGCCTCTACCAGTCATGAGCTGCAGGGAGAAGTCCAGGAGATCCTCCGCAGACTTGGTGGAGGTGTATGGGACCCAGGTTGGCTGCAGGGCATCGCTGCTCACATTGTGGAGCCTATGGAGCAGACAGCAATTACACACCGATCCTACAGCAGCTAGGCTGAAGCAGTACTGCAGCAGAGTCCTCACCGGAGGTAGTGACACTCGATGTGGACAACAGCAGGGTCGGTTCTCACGATGCCAGTGTTGGCAATCGGGGACGGGTGGTAGTTTAGGGAGAAGCTGTAAACCAGCTCGTCTTCGGTCATCTACAAGTGAAAGGCACAACGGTTAAGCTCAGGATGGTTTAACCCATTCACCGTGCGAGTCTACAGCCGTATTCTCCCCCCTCCCCTACTTACCGACAGGGCGCTGCCACAGCCCTGCAGCTCCGACTGGAAGACCAGGACCGTGTCGTTCTGCCCACTGAGCGCACAGCCTCCCAGCTGGATATCCGCAGCCTGGATCAGCTCGCCGGTACCGAACAGGTCTCTCTCCACCGACACCTGGATCGCGCTGTCCCCGCACTGTGCCCACACGACGGGGGAGACTTGCTGCTTGAACAGAGAAGAATCCACTCGCACAACGGCCTTGGCTCTGGCGGGAGGCTTGGCTCTGGCTGCAGGCTTGGCTCTCGCCCACTTAGAAACTCTGCCGGCGTCGCAGAGCCCAGCGAACACACACAGCACTAGCAGCCCACACCAAGAAGCCCTCGTACGTAGCATTGTGGCGAAAATACAAGAACAGCTCACAGATTCGCGATGCTTACCCAGCCCACACCGCCTCCTTTTATACACTGAGATGATCCCGCTCAGCGTGTCTCTCTGAGGAGACAGCGCGACATTTTCACGTGGAATTCGGCGACAAGTGGGGCTGCAACAGCAGCGGCGCGGATCCAGCGCGGATCCCAGTGCGTCCCGTCCTGCACAGGTGCAGCGAGTAGTGACGACGGAACCGATTTTGCCGCTGTGTGAGCGTGTTTCGTGCTGTCCCGACTTCATTTTTTAGGCTACAGAGAGCAGATGAGCAACACTCAATTCAATGCTGTTGGTACCACTACCAGTACTCCAGCTAATGATTATAATAGTAGCCTGTGAGTTCGTAGAACTAGGACCCTGCCACCTGCTTTCCTCCCCGCGATAGGTGGCCGTGTCGTCTTTTTAAATAATCCCTTATTGATGAATAATCTCACGATTCCACGCGAATCATGTCAATTAGTCAAGTTATCAACAGAATACCAGGTGCTGTATTGAATTTTGCAATACACCTCGAAGCATGTCATTTCATGCCTTTACTAGGGAACTGGGATTATCCGAGACAAACGCAGTCTCATTATTACAATTCAATGACAGTGTGCACAAGGATTTCTCAACACTGTGCCAGGGATGTAATTCACGGGTTGCAGATTGCCGTATCTGTGACACAGTCACTTGACTTCATTTTGTATTTGATATGTTTTCTTCAACATTCGTTTGCACCTTTTTATTTCACTAACTTAACATTCTTTAATTACTTTGAATTTGGCTCGATTGAACTTGGGAAATGGGTTGTCAACAGCGTTCATGGCGGTTTTAATTGAATTATCCATAGAGCTCGTGATTGGTGGAAAATACAACTTCATTACAATACAATTCATTGTAATGTACAATACAATTCATCATTTTACAATCTGCTCAAAACAATATTTCAAGAAATAGAAAATATATAGGCGTTGCTGATTGCTCTTTGCGGTTTAGTCCCTTATTGATGAATAATCTCACGATTCCACACGAATCATGTCAATTCATCAGTCGGACACGTTGAATATTGCGGCAGCAACTGTACACAATTATTGAAAGGGGGCATGCAACGCGTTTTGACCTCATATTCATTACGATTGGTCAGAATGTGTCATTACGTCATTTCAGTGTTTCATTTTACGAGTTGCTAGAATTCTGTACCTTCTCTCCGGGACATATAACATGTGTGTTCATCCCATTGCTGGCTTTCTCTTCAGCCTACGGTTTACACCTTCACAACCGTGACTACATTTACAATATTTAATGGTTCATAAATATATTCGTCATGAAAGTAAATGAAATTAGTTTAAGAATTCATGTATTAGCAGGCGTTATCCATGGCGATGTAGACGTATAACCTATAAGCTATACAAAAGCTCAAATATGATCACTTCAGACCCAACCGGAGTAACTGCAATACTATTCAATAACTTCAGAAAGACGGAGTCAGTAGAAGAGCAAATACGGGTTCAAGTCACCTACGGGGCAGAACAAATTGGAACAAATAATGTGACCGTTACATCAGCGTCCGATACCACTGTCTCAAGTATTGTAGATACAAGGCAGTTTAAGTGCAGGATTATACAGCAGGTATAAAAAGAACACATCGCATATTGTAGATCACGGACTCATTTGAAAAGTAGAATACAGCGCAGTGCCAAATTGAAACAAATGTCGAATTGTAAGGGGTTTTAAAGCAATCTGAATTGCACCGCGGTTAGGTTATTCGACTCCCCCCAGACTTACAGTCTTTTATCCTTCACTAACCGAGTGAAATTCTAGTTTCACGATGGTTTACAGTGGTTTAAAATTCAAGTAATAAAAAAGACACTGTTTTCAACATTCATTATCATTGTATTTTAACCGTCAGAATTAACGGAGATTCTGTTAAATGTTATTTTACAGTTGTGAACACTGATTATACGGTAGTTTGTCATTAAAGAATAAACATATTTCAACCTTCACTATTACAGTTAGTTAATTAACCTTCAAAACTACAGAGATTTTTTACAGTGTGGATACAGGAAGCTTATTGGGATTTCTTCTTTGGATCTGGGCAACATGCCAATCAATACAGATCAAGCAAAAGACCAAGTTTAATCCACCTCAGGACTATACTCTCAGCAACCCCTCACACACGAAAGGGAATTCTGAGCAGCGGACACAAGGAGGGGCCACTTGTTGCCACCCCTGTAAAAGGCACAGTAGGGCCACGAATACTACTCACCGGTTGGCGTGCATTACTAGAGGGAAGAGCAGCCACTGAACAGAGGGCCTGGAGTCAGGCTCTGGAGCACACGGCTGAAGGATCTTTGCAAGGCAAGAAGAAACGGAGCGAGTCAGACATTTCACAGTCCACATTTTATTCAAAAACCTGCTCCAGTTACAGTTGGGATGCCCGCATGTGGGGCCTGGCTCTCCACACAGCCGCCAGCACCACAGCACAGAGCACAAGCACCGTGAAGGCAGCCACGGTCAGCACACCATAGCCGAAAGCCTGGGGCACTGTGGAGACGGGAGAGGGACAGGCAGCTCACAAGGGTGCAGACATGAGAGGGCTGAGCGCCAGCAGAGTGTCAAAGCTCCCCTCCTCACCTTCACTGGGAGAAGCCCTCCTGTCCACAGCAGGGAGCTCAGAGGCAGTCAGGATCACTTCCCCACTGGACACCACGGCCATCTCCCTGGAGGCCCTCTGCACCGGGGCAACAGCTCTCCCTGAAGGGACAAGAGCAGCATTACAGAAGCAGCCCCTCCACTGGGGGAGCCTTAGGGAAAGATGCCAGTCCAGCTCACACTGGAACCGAGCCACTCACTCATTCTCTGGTTGCACGGAGTGACACAGCGGTCAGTAGCACTGGGTTGGCACACTGCTGCACTACAGTGGATGAACACCTGGGGGAGCACGAGATGCAGTACAATACAATGCCGCCATGGGGAATGTGGCGTTCCTTGGCCAATAGACCCTTACCTTCGCCTTCAGAGGGAGCTGGGAGCCAGCATCCACAAAAGTGAACATCTGCACGATGAAGCGCTTGTAGTGCGTTGGGTATGGCAGCCCTGAAGAGCCAGCCACAGGAACCAAGGTGGTCTGGTACTGGTCATCTCTGTACGGACACCTGGAAAGAGCACCACACATGGGTCAAGAGGTCTGCCTAAACCACCAACACAAGCTGGCCGGCAAGAGATACAGGGCTCCAGTTACCCAGCAACCAGCAGGCTCCACTGGGGCTGGCCGAGCGGGCTGGGGGTGGAAGTTGCCCAGCAGTCTTCCAGAGTCAGGACAATGTTGGGGTCGGTCCTATTCAGGATGCGAACCTCAACATACACAGGATCCCGCAGGACCTTGGTCACGGGGTAGTCCCCATCACCGTAGTAGGCGTCATACACAGCTTCTACAGGAGGAACGACGGAGAGCTTTAGGAAGCCAGCATGCATTGGAAACCAGTACATAGCATGGCCATGTACAAGGGCTCATCACAGTACCCGTTGCAATCCTGAGCTCCACACTGAGAGGTCCAGGGGCCACGACTGAAGGAGGAGGCGGGGCTGCAGTGTACACTACAGCCTCCACAGGAACAAGCTCACTGCCCGAATACTTGCACAGGAAGGTCAGCCTGGAAGGAGAAGCAGGCAGCCATTGGACCCAGTCGGGTACTGGCACATGGAGACGGCCACTGGGGAGCCCCACTTACTCATAGTAGCTGTCCCTGGTGATGGAGCCATCAGGCCCCTCCTGCACATCACGTTTAGAGGACATCGTGTTCTCGTACACCACATCGCCACCCTCACTCTGGAAGAGGGAAGCAGACCCTCACGTTATACAGCCAAGACAATCAGCACAAGGCGCTGCAATGCTCAGGCCAAAGCTGGGAACCGCTTCCTCACCTTCAGTGTGCTGCCACAGGCACTGACTGGGAACTGGAACAAGGCAAAGCCAGCAGTGGTGCCAACAGGGCTGCAGGGGGCGCCCTGACCCCCCAGCAGGCTGACGGTGTCAAGGCTCAGCGGAGGCCTGGTCACATTCCTGGGTACTACAACCACAAACTGACCATCCGTGGTGCATTGCACAGTCACTGGAGGGAGAGGGGAGAAGATTAGCAAAGCAATGCGCTCAGGAGCCGTTTGTACGAGATTTTGCCCATACCACTCACCCTCATTGCTGTAATAACAGGGCTGTCTTCCCCTCTGATCAAAGCAGCAGTTACTCGCTTCACAGTCGGCTCTACTGATTGCAGGGGCGCCACACGCCATTTTCTCGTTGTCACTAACCGAGCAGTTCTGACCCTGGGCTATAGACACGTCCACCGCAGCCGCCATCAGCAGACAGACAAGACTCCAGACCCGCACGCTCATCCCAGACCTGTCCATTGTGCAACTCGGCAACGAAGTGCCGAGAAGCGGCGCTCCGCTCCTTAAATAATCCGGCGCCCTGATTGGCTCAGGGCTGGCCCTGGCGCAGCAGGCTGCACGAGGATTTCAGCCACCCCAGCGGGCCAGTCGGGCTCTTTGGTGGAGCTCTCGCTTTGCTGCCGCACAATCACTGTCAGATGCCACATCACTGTCTGTCGGCAAGCCCGCCGCGCCCCGCTGCGCTCACTTCACTGCCCCGGCTCTCAACGCACAGCTCCCCTACCTACTGAGCACTCATCTCCAAGACTTTCACAGCTTTTTAGAGAGAGTTCCGACTCATCATACGGTCGGTGTGCGACACTCGCAACACTAGCAGTGAAGATGAATAGCTGTATGACATTGTAACACGTCTTCTTCAGAGACAGTGAATGCTGGATTTTGAAAAGAACGGAAATGCAAAAGCACATTGAAATTGAGCATCGAGTTCAACTTTAAACGGACAGTGTGCCTCATCACGTCCTCCTTGTGACTTGGGACGAGAACACGATTTGATGCCCTGATTGCAACGAACCAATTACTTCCAGCGTCACCGAGTGCACTCTGAAAATGTATGGCAAGCAGTTGTGACATTTAATCCATCATTTCTAAAATCAAAAATACAATTGGTGATATCAAGAATGATCTGCTATTTTTGATATCACCAATTGTATTTTGGATTTCATAAACTGTATTTTTGATATCAGAAATTGAATTTTTGCAATCAAAAATGCATACTAATTATAGCATCCGGTTCTATTTGTCATATCAAAAATGCATACTAATTATCATACGGTTCTATTTGTCATATCAAAAATGCATACTAATTGACGTCCGGTGATTTGAAACTCAACCCTTTACACTCCGCCCCATTATTTTCAGATCTTCCGCGATCGGAGAAATAAATTGTACGTTTTTCAAAACTATAAAATATACCAGAGACTGGAGAAACTAGAGACCGGGAGCTTTCAAACGATGTCTTACTCGCGTATGTAGAGTCTTCATAGCATGGGCTACAGGCTTGCGAAATCAGCCATGTGTCCTAGTGTACAGGGCTGATTTGCGTATGCCCGAGTGTTTGTTTCTAGCCTGTCAGCCGATTTGCCTTAAAATACGAAAGGTCACAACTTGGTCTTTAATTTGATACAAGATAAAAGCATTTGGCACAACGAAGCAAGGGGAAACACGGTAACACTTTACAATAATGGGCATTAATTCCTCATGAATTCCGATAGTACAACACGGGGAAAACACATGAATGCATGATGTAATTCTTGTGAACTCATTTGTAATTCAAGTATGTGAATTCATCATGATGTAAAGACTCTTATTCATATGGAATTCTTTTTTAATCCCCAGGCGAGCGAGTAAGAGGGTATGAATTCATTATGATTCATGATTATTAAGGGTCTTCTTTTCTGCAGTATGTTCCTCATGAATTAATTCGTAATTCAACAAATGGTGTTAATCATGTGTACAAATCGGGACTGGCTATTTGAATAAAAGCAAACAAAATATATGGATTCATCTCAATTTTGAATTTTAAAATATATTTTTCTTGCAATAATCGGCGTTATGCCAAGTTACGTTTTCTCGTAAGGAATCGAGCTTATTTACAAGCTAATCACATGCACTTCATGTTTAAAGACAATTATTTTGAAGTCATGACTTATTCATGTTTTTCTCCTAATGAACACTGCATGATCGAACAACTATAGTCAACTGAAATATGTGGGTATAGCCGCTTCATGCTTTGCTGTAAGGGCATACAATTATTGTTTTTAAATGTTAGCGCATGTATATACGTGTAAATATTGTAGCGATATCTGCTGCGTGTGTTCGCCACCAAAACAACAAATAATCGGACCGAGCCGTGTTTCCTGCAACAGGCTTTATTTTTCAAAACATTGTAATGCAGCTACACCCGTCTCTATCACTTCTGTCCTGTCCTACTTCTGCGGCGGACCGGGCGCCCCTATATATGCCCTCGGCCCGTGACGTCTCCCCCAATCACGGCGCCTAAGTTCCCGCGCTGCGCTGACCCATGAACGCGGAATTCAGTATTTCCCTCTGTCTAACAGTATTAATTACATTGTTCATTGTTTTCTTGTTTTACTCTGTTTTTAAAGTCTGTAAAGCGCTTTGAGCACCATCAAAAAAGCGCTGAATAAATAAAGGTATTATTATTGTTATTATTATGATCACTGAATGCCGTGGAACGCGTTGATGACCCAGCGGACCCGTGTGTGACTCGATTCACAGGCACATCGGGGCACCGTTTGTAGTAGTACATCCCAAACAGCATGAAACCCCTATACCTACATATTTTACTATACATTCTTGCCCCTAGACTAAGGACTTTACTATAATGCTCTGCTCATGCAGTGTTCATTACGAGATAACATGAATCAGTCATGACTTTCAAATATTTGGCTGTAAACATGAAGTGCATTAGCTTGTAAATAAGCATGATTCTTTACAAGAAAACGTAACGTGGCAAAACCCCGATTATTACAAGCAATAATACATTTTAAACCTCAAAATTGTGATGAATCCATACATTTTGTTTGCTTTTATTCAAATAGCCAGTCTCGATTTGTATTGAATTTGTATTTGTAATGAGTTCATACCCTCTTACTTGCTTGCCAGGGGGTTGTGAAAAACATGAATTCATGTGTGAAGACATATACATACATCTGAGTTCACAAGAATAACATCATGCATTCATGTGTTTTTCCTGTGTTGTACTATCGGAATTCATGAAGAATGAATGCCCATTATTGTAAAGTGTTACCAGAAACACAAACAGGAAAAATGCCAGTAGAGAATGGCTACCGCTGAGATTGTTTATTCAACAGTGAACAGGGCAATGTCAGGCTTTAACAACGAGACGAATGGCCATTCTGAGTGCTCTGAATTATGAACATCTACTTGGGGACTTTTCCGAAGAAGGGGATTAACTATAACACGGAAAGCAGACGAAACCGAATGTTAATTAGTATGCATTTTTGATATCAACAGTTAGCAGGTTAATTCTTGATATCAACAATTGTATTCTAGATATCAGCAATTATGGATTAAATGTCACAACGGCTTGCCATAAAAATGTCCCCAATTGAAACAAACGGCAGGTAACTGCTGCTCTTTTGGAGGTCCCGGTAGCGCATTAAAACAGCGGGCTCTCTAACCTTTGTGCCACTTCGCTGGGATTAGAGCTCTGGAGCAGAGATTTGTGGCTTTAATCCCAGGCAGGAGATACAGTTGCTGTACATTTGCGCAAGGTACAGTACAGATTGCTCCAATAGAAACACAACTGTACAAAGGGGTCAAGATCTGTTAAAACAATGCTATATGTTGTAAGTCATGTAATCATTTAGAATAAGCAGAGACAGGTCACAAAGTGAACTGATTAAAATAGGAATTTATAAAATGTACTATGCTTTGAATTGCTTTGTATTATGTAAATCTGAATTTGTATTGTTTGATGCCTCGTACTGAACTCTATGTTTGCACGTTGTATTGCGCTTATGTTTTGTAAGTCGCCTTGGCTAAGGGCGTCTGCCAATCAATAAATAATAATAATTATATACTACTACTACTACTAATAATAATGCAGGACTGGTCATCTGAAAATGGAGATTATAGCAATACAAATCAACAACCCTCTACGGCTTTTTAATGTTCATACAATTACAGACAACCCATGAAGAAATTGTCACACACATAAAACAACAAAAAACGCATTCACTTGCTTTGCAAGGTGTACTTTTAAATGTACGGGGGCTGCAACGTATAAAATCCCATTAAGAATCAAGCCTCTGCCACCAAGACTGTAAACCAACCAAATCTCCATCAGTTCCAGCGATCTAATCGCAATATTCAACTTTTGAAATAATTTCCAAATCACAAGTGTGTGAGAGGCTGTGGCGAATGAGTTTTAGGTAGTGCTGTCCGACTCGAGATGCTGCGCACCTGCTAGAAATGTGCGCCTTCATTGGAAATAAGCGGTTTCCGCCGCTGATGTAGGCGTTTCTAGGCGAATGCAAGTCTCTTGTTGTGACGGCCGAATTCATGAACATCTCCATGAATGAGTTTGAGATCCTTATTGATGTGCAGGTGCCTGAGATCAAAGTCATTTTTCTTTCATAGCGGAGCACAAATGTGTTTGGAGTAGTTTTAGCGCACTGAATGCTCGCTCACCTGTTGCTGTCGTGACCGGTATGGTATCGGAACACATTACAAACTAATCACTCTCATCGTAAGTCTGTACAGTTACATTTTCGTCCACGAGAAATCCGGCTATTTCGCGCAGTGCTCCTAACGCTCCTCGGTTAACTCCTGCAGCTCAGAGGAGCGCCTGGCGTACGCGGTCCGAACCCCGAAAAAGTCACTGCTTTTGTTCAAAATACATGTATTCGATTTTTGTATACGCCACCGTCTCCGCAGTCGCTACCAAAATGACAATGTCAGTTTATCTTCATTGCGTCATTCTGTTTCGACTAGTTTCAAAGGGTTTGCGGCGTTTCGGCATAGGAGAAAAAGCCCAAGCCGATCTGGGATCACCTCCAGTTGACCCAAAATACAGCAAACGCAAAGGTACACACTCCTAGCTCGGATTCCCGCTCTGTGACGAATGTATACATCTCAAATCAAACCTCAGATTCGATGTAACAGACCCAACACTGCATAGTGGCATCAGATGATCGTTTCTATGGAAAAATATGTAAACGGCCACGGGCATGGCGCACGCATGCACAGGTTTCTCTTCGAGATAATGACGTTAGTTGAACAGGAAGTTAATCCCTCATAGGTTAATTCACATTTGCTTTGAATAGATTAACATGCAAAGCTGCTTTTCGAACAATAATTCGTGATCTACACATCTGATCTAACCGGGTAGCTTCGTGTCGGATGTAAGCGTTTGTAACCCCGTTCTCCTCCTGCAGTTTCTACGATACAGTGTCCTCCGATCAGCTGTAGGCTGCCAGCCCCGTGGCACTGTGGTGCGATGTTCTGAAAGTGGGAATCTTTTTCTGAACACGTGATTTCGAGCCCTCCAGGGCCTAATTTTCGGCATCACTAGCTGTAGGCACAAAAGCTGCAGAGATCCTGGAAAGCAGCAACACGCCAACTGCGAGCTAAAGGACAGTTTTAGACCAGCTGTAGTGGCCATGGATTGCCATCCTGCTGAACTTGGAGAGCAAACAGGAAAGACACAGGGCATGGTCTGTTCTCAGCTTTATTGATCATTCACACAACAGTCAAGCTGTGGGTGAGCTTGCTCTCCTGTACAGCACAGTCCCCAGCACAGCAATGCACACCACAGCCACAGCAGCCACCACACCAGCCAGGAGCACAACCTCAGCAGAGATGCCTGCAAAGAAAGCCCACCCCACTGGTCACTCACTTTAGGTCAAACCCAGACTACAGCAAGAGACCGCAACCTCTGGCTCCAATTTCAATAGGCCCCAGTACCTGCTTCTTTGCGGTCCTCTGCAGTCAGGGGAGACCTCTGGGCATTCGTCTCCACTGGAGGGATGGCATCCTGCGGCTTCTCCAGCATACGCACAAACACTGTGGCATCACCTTCCCATTCTGGAAGGTGGAGAGGCTTGGATCCAGCCACACATACTATACCCCAGTACCACACGCACAACCAGGCAAAGGATCCTTACCCTCCTTGAAAGCCAAGTCCCTCCTGTACCTCCCAAAGTACCTGGATTTAGAGACAGGGCTACAGCTGGAGTCACAGCAGCTACAGACCTGATCGCTCCCATCCACCGAGCTCCAGCTACAATAGGGATACAGCCATCAGGACGGAGACCCGGAGAAGGACACCAAGGGCCTCAAGCACCCTCCTCCCCCTCTACCTGTTGCCCACAGGGTAGCAGGCCTTGTCCAGGTTGTCCACAGCCTGGGAAGCAGCAGTCACCTTCAGGTGGCAGGTCATGTAGATCTGAGCAGAACAGACATTGGCACAGTTAGTGCACCCTGGGAGAGCTGCTTCAATGCCCAAGAAGCCACACAGTTGAGAAAGCAGAGGCCAACCAAGCCAAAGATGCAAAAGCAGTAGTCAAAAGCTCAGAGGCAGAGTGGCTGGGAGACTTACAGAGCTGTTGGCATCATTGTGGAACCTGAAGGCATCAAGCACCATCTGCAGCTTAGTGACGTCCTGAGGTCTTGGCATGAAGTGAGAACTGGAGCCCGTCACCTTGGCATCAATCAGGCAACTGGGGACAGGAGGAAATCCATGATCAGTCCCTGCTCGGAGTCGACACCCAACACCTGCAAGCACCCTGGCCATGCTTAGCTATGGGATCTCACTCACCCATAGTTCCCAATGAAAGTGTAACTGGGAGAAGAGGTCGGGTCAGAGGTCAAGGTGGCCACACAGCTGTCCACAAACAGCCGCAGGGGCACGTGGCTGGCCTGGTTGACGGAGGCTTGGATGTTCAGGACGTCCCCCAGGAAGTACACGTTGGAGGGTCTAGGGGAGCTCCAGTCATCTGCGGAGACGGGGAGCAGCATGAGGCCTCTACAGAGCAGAGCAGCACTCCAGTACACGGGAGGGTTAGAGCTGCATTAGGTTGGCCTCTACCAGTCATGAGCTGCAGGGAGAAGTCCAGGAGATCCTCCGCAGACTTGGTGGAGGTGTATGGGACCCAGGTTGGCTGCAGGGCATCGCTGCTCACATTGTGGAGCCTATGGAGCAGACAGCAATTACACACCGATCCTACAGCAGCTAGGCTGAAGCAGTACTGCAGCAGAGTCCTCACCGGAGGTAGTGACACTCGATGTGGACAACAGCAGGGTCGGTTCTCACGATGCCAGTGTTGGCAATCGGGGACGGGTGGTAGTTTAGGGAGAAGCTGTAAACCAGCTCGTCTTCGGTCATCTACAAGTGAAAGGCACAACGGTTAAGCTCAGGATGGTTTAACCCATTCACCGTGCGAGTCTACAGCCGTATTCTCCCCCCTCCCCTACTTACCGACAGGGCGCTGCCACAGCCCTGCAGCTCCGACTGGAAGACCAGGACCGTGTCGTTCTGCCCACTGAGCGCACAGCCTCCCAGCTGGATATCCGCAGCCTGGATCAGCTCGCCGGTACCGAACAGGTCTCTCTCCACCGACACCTGGATCGCGCTGTCCCCGCACTGTGCCCACACGACGGGGGAGACTTGCTGCTTGAACAGAGAAGAATCCACTCGCACAACGGCCTTGGCTCTGGCGGGAGGCTTGGCTCTGGCTGCAGGCTTGGCTCTCGCCCACTTAGAAACTCTGCCGGCGTCGCAGAGCCCAGCGAACACACACAGCACTAGCAGCCCACACCAAGAAGCCCTCGTACGTAGCATTGTGGCGAAAATACAAGAACAGCTCACAGATTCGCGATGCTTACCCAGCCCACACCGCCTCCTTTTATACACTGAGATGATCCCGCTCAGCGTGTCTCTCTGAGGAGACAGCGCGACATTTTCACGTGGAATTCGGCGACAAGTGGGGCTGCAACAGCAGCGGCGCGGATCCAGCGCGGATCCCAGTGCGTCCCGTCCTGCACAGGTGCAGCGAGTAGTGACGACGGAACCGATTTTGCCGCTGTGTGAGCGTGTTTCGTGCTGTCCCGACTTCATTTTTTAGGCTACAGAGAGCAGATGAGCAACACTCAATTCAATGCTGTTGGTACCACTACCAGTACTCCAGCTAATGATTATAATAGTAGCCTGTGAGTTCGTAGAACTAGGACCCTGCCACCTGCTTTCCTCCCCGCGATAGGTGGCCGTGTCGTCTTTTTAAATAATCCCTTATTGATGAATAATCTCACGATTCCACGCGAATCATGTCAATTAGTCAAGTTATCAACAGAATACCAGGTGCTGTATTGAATTTTGCAATACACCTCGAAGCATGTCATTTCATGCCTTTACTAGGGAACTGGGATTATCCGAGACAAACGCAGTCTCATTATTACAATTCAATGACAGTGTGCACAAGGATTTCTCAACACTGTGCCAGGGATGTAATTCACGGGTTGCAGATTGCCGTATCTGTGACACAGTCACTTGACTTCATTTTGTATTTGATATGTTTTCTTCAACATTCGTTTGCACCTTTTTATTTCACTAACTTAACATTCTTTAATTACTTTGAATTTGGCTCGATTGAACTTGGGAAATGGGTTGTCAACAGCGTTCATGGCGGTTTTAATTGAATTATCCATAGAGCTCGTGATTGGTGGAAAATACAACTTCATTACAATACAATTCATTGTAATGTACAATACAATTCATCATTTTACAATCTGCTCAAAACAATATTTCAAGAAATAGAAAATATATAGGCGTTGCTGATTGCTCTTTGCGGTTTAGTCCCTTATTGATGAATAATCTCACGATTCCACACGAATCATGTCAATTCATCAGTCGGACACGTTGAATATTGCGGCAGCAACTGTACACAATTATTGAAAGGGGGCATGCATCGCGTTTTGACCTCATATTCATTACGATTGGTCAGAATGTGTCATTACGTCATTTCAGTGTTTCATTTTACGAGTTGCTAGAATTCTGTACCTTCTCTCCGGAACATATAACATGTGTGTTCATCCCATTGCTGGCTTTCTCTTCAGCCTACGGTTTACACCTTCACAACCGTGACTACATTTACAATATTTAATGGTTCATAAATATATTCGTCATGAAAGTAAATGAAATTAGTTTAAGAATTCATGTATTAGCAGGCGTTATCCATGGCGATGTAGACGTATAACCTATAAGCTATACAAAAGCTCAAATATGATCACTTCAGACCCAACCGGAGTAACTGCAATACTATTCAATAACTTCAGAAAGATGGAGTCAGTAGAAGAGCAAATACGGGTTCAAGTCACCTACGGGGCAGAACAAATTGGAACAAATAATGTGACCGTTACATCAGCGTCCGATACCACTGTCTCAAGTATTGTAGATACAAGGCAGTTTAAGTGCAGGATTATACAGCAGGTATAAAAAGAACACATCGCATATTGTAGATCACGGACTCATTTGAAAAGTAGAATACAGCGCAGTGCCAAATTGAAACAAATGTCGAATTGTAAGGGGTTTTAAAGCAATCTGAATTGCACCGCGGTTAGGTTATTCGACTCCCCCCAGACTTACAGTCTTTTATCCTTCACTAACCGAGTGAAATTCTAGTTTCACGATGGTTTACAGTGGTTTAAAATTCAAGTAATAAAAAAGACACTGTTTTCAACATTCATTATCATTGTATTTTAACCGTCAGAATTAACGGAGATTCTGTTAAATGTTATTTTACAGTTGTGAACACTGATTATACGGTAGTTTGTCATTAAAGAATAAACATATTTCAACCTTCACTATTACAGTTAGTTAATTAACCTTCAAAACTACAGAGATTTTTTACAGTGTGGATACAGGAAGCTTATTGGGATTTCTTCTTTGGATCTGGGCAACATGCCAATCAATACAGATCAAGCAAAAGACCAAGTTTAATCCACCTCAGGACTATACTCTCAGCAACCCCTCACACACGAAAGGGAATTCTGAGCAGCGGACACAAGGAGGGGCCACTTGTTGCCACCCCTGTAAAAGGCACAGTAGGGCCACGAGTACTACACACCGGTTGGCGTGCATTACTAGAGGGAAGAGCAGCCACTGAACAGAGGGCCTGGAGTCAGGCTCTGGAGCACACGGCTGAAGGATCTTTGCAAGGCAAGAAGAAACGGAGCGAGTCAGACATTTCACAGTCCACATTTTATTCAAAAACCTGCTCCAGTTACAGTTGGGATGCCCGCATGTGGGGCCTGGCTCTCCACACAGCCGCCAGCACCACAGCACAGAGCACAAGCACCGTGAAGGCAGCCACGGTCAGCACACCATAGCCGAAAGCCTGGGGCACTGTGGAGACGGGAGAGGGACAGGCAGCTCACAAGGGTGCAGACATGAGAGGGCTGAGCGCCAGCAGAGTGTCAAAGCTCCCCTCCTCACCTTCACTGGGAGAAGCCCTCCTGTCCACAGCAGGGAGCTCAGAGGCAGTCAGGATCACTTCCCCACTGGACACCACGGCCATCTCCCTGGAGGCCCTCTGCACCGGGGCAACGGCTCTCCCTGAAGGGACAAGAGCAGCATTACAGAAGCAGCCCCTCCACTGGGGGAGCCTTAGGGAAAGATGCCAGTCCAGCTCACACTGGAACCGAGCCACTCACTCATTCTCTGGTTGCACGGAGTGATGCATTGGAAACCAGTACATAGCATGGCCATGTACAAGGGCTCATCACAGTACCCGTTGCAATCCTGAGCTCCACACTGAGAGGTCCAGGGGCCACGACTGAAGGAGGAGGCGGGGCTGCAGTGTACACTACAGCCTCCACAGGAACAAGCTCACTGCCCGAATACTTGCACAGGAAGGTCAGCCTGGAGGGAGAAGCAGGCAGCCATTGGACCCAGTCGGGTACTGGCACATGGAGACGGCCACTGGGGAGCCCCACTTACTCATAGTAGCTGTCCCTGGTGATGGAGCCATCAGGCCCCTCCTGCACATCACGTTTAGAGGACATCGTGTTCTCGTACACCACATCGCCACCCTCACTCTGGAAGAGGGAAGCAGACCCTCACGTTATACAGCCAAGACAATCAGCACAAGGCGCTGCAATGCTCAGGCCAAAGCTGGGAACCGCTTCCTCACCTTCAGTGTGCTGCCACAGGCACTGACTGGGAACTGGAACAAGGCAAAGCCAGCAGTGGTGCCAACAGGGCTGCAGGGGGCGCCCTGACCCCCCAGCAGGCTGACGGTGTCAAGGCTCAGCGGAGGCCTGGTCACATTCCTGGGTACTACAACCACAAACTGACCATCCGTGGTGCATTGCACAGTCACTGGAGGGAGAGGGGAGAAGATTAGCAAAGCAATGCGCTCAGGAGCCGTTTGTACGAGATTTTGCCCATACCACTCACCCTCATTGCTGTAATAACAGGGCTGTCTTCCCCTCTGATCAAAGCAGCAGTTACTCGCTTCACAGTCGGCTCTACTGATTGCAGGGGCGCCACACGCCATTTTCTCGTTGTCACTAACCGAGCAGTTCTGACCCTGGGCTATAGACACGTCCACCGCAGCCGCCATCAGCAGACAGACAAGACTCCAGACCCGCACGCTCATCCCACACCTCTCCATTGTGCAACTCGGCAACGAAGTGCCGAGAAGCGGCGCTCCGCTCCTTAAATAATCCGGCGCCCTGATTGGCTCAGGGCTGGCCCTGGCGCAGCAGGCTGCACGAGGATTTCAGCCACCCCAGCGGGCCAGTCGGGCTCTTTGGTGGAGCTCTCGCTTTGCTGCCGCACAATCACTGTCAGATGCCACATCACTGTCTGTCGGCAAGCCCGCCGCGCCCCGCTGCGCTCACTTCACTGCCCCGGCTCTCAACGCACAGCTCCCCTACCTACTGAGCACTCATCTCCAAGACTTCCACAGCTTTTTAGAGAGAGTTCCGACTCATCATACGGTCGGTGTGCGACACTCGCAACACTAGCAGTGAAGATGAATAACTGTATGACATTGTAACACGTCTTCTTCAGAGACAGTGAATGCTGGATTTTGAAAAGAACGGAAATGCAAAAGCACATTGAAATTGAGCATCGAGTTCAACTTTAAACGGACAGTGTGCCTCATCACGTCCTCCTTGTGACTTGGGACGAGAACACGATTTGGAGAAACTAGAGACCGGGGGCTTTCAAACGATGTCTTACTCGCGTATTTAGAGTCTTCATAGCATGGGCTACAGGCTTGCGAAATCAGCCATGTGTCCTAGTGTACAGGGCTGATTTGCGTATGCCCGAGTGTTTGTTTCTAGTCTGTCAGCCGATTTGCCTTAAAATACGAAAGGTCACAACTTGTTCTTTAATTTGATACAAGATAAAAGCATATGGCACAACGAAGCAAGGGGAAACACGGTAACACTTTACAATAATGGGCATTAATTCCTCATGAATTCCGATAGTACAACACGGGGAAAACACATGAATGCATGATGTAATTCTTGTGAACTCATTTGTAATTCAAGTATGTGAATTCATCATGATGTAAAGACTCTTATTCATATGGAATTCTTTTTTAATCCCCTGGCGAGCGAGTAAGAGGGTATGAATTCATTATGATTCATGATTATTAAGGGTCTTCTTTTCTGCAGTATGTTCCTCATGAATTAATTCGTAATTCAACAAATGGTGTTAATCATGTGTACAAATCGGGACTGGCTATTTGAATAAAAGCAAACAAAATATATGGATTCATCTCAATTTTGAATTTTAAAATATATTTTTCTTGCAATAATCGGCGTTATGCCAAGTTACGTTTTCTCGTAAGGAATCGAGCTTATTTACAAGCTAATCACATGCACTTCATGTTTAAAGACAATTATTTTGAAGTCATGACTTATTCATGTTTTTCTCCTAATGAACACTGCATGATCGAACAACTATAGTCAACTGAAATATGTGGGTATAGCCGCTTCATGCTTTGCTGTAAGGGCATACAATTATTGTTTTTAAATGTTAGCGCATGTATATACGTGTAAATATTGTAGCGATATCTGCTGCGTGTGTTCGCCACCAAAACAACAAATAATCGGACCGAGCCGTGTTTCCTGCAACAGGCTTTATTTTTCAAAACATTGTAATGCAGCTACACCCGTCTCTATCACTTCTGTCCTGTCCTACTTCTGCGGCGGACCGGGCGCCCCTATATATGCCCTCGGCCCGTGACGTCTCCCCCAATCACGGCGCCTAAGTTCCCGCGCTGCGCTGACCCATGAACGCGGAATTCAGTATTTCCCTCTGTCTAACAGTAATAATTACATTGTTCATTGTTTTCTTGTTTTACTCTGTTTTTAAAGTCTGTAAAGCGCTTTGAGCACCATCAAAAAAGCGCTGAATAAATAAAGGTATTATTATTGTTATTATTATGATCACTGAATGCCGTGGAACGCGTTGATGACCCAGCGGACCCGTGTGTGACTCGATTCACAGGCACATCGGGGCACCGTTTGTAGTAGTACATCCCAAACAGCATGAAACCCCTATACCTACATATTTTACTATACATTCTTGCCCCTAGACTAAGGACTTTACTATAATGCTCTGCTCATGCAGTGTTCATTACGAGATAACATGAATCAGTCATGACTTTCAAATAATTGGCTGTAAACATGAAGTGCATTAGCTTGTAAATAAGCATGATTCTTTACAAGAAAACGTAACGTGGCAAAACCCCGATTATTACAAGCAATAATACATTTTAAACCTCAAAATTGTGATGAATCCATACATTTTGTTTGCTTTTATTCAAATAGCCAGTCTCGATTTGTATTGAATTTGTATTTGTAATGAGTTCATACCCTCTTACTTGCTTGCCAGGGGGTTGTGAAAAACATGAATTCATGTGTGAAGACATATACATACATCTGAGTTCACAAGAATAACATCATGCATTCATGTGTTTTTCCTGTGTTGTACTATCGGAATTCATGAAGAATGAATGCCCATTATTGTAAAGTGTTACCAGAAACACAAACAGGAAAAATGCCAGTAGAGAATGGCTACCGCTGAGATTGTTTATTCAACAGTGAACAGGGCAATGTCAGGCTTTAACAACGAGACGAATGGCCATTCTGAGTGCTCTGAATTATGAACATCTACTTGGGGACTTTTCCGAAGAAGGGGATTAACTATAACACGGAAAGCAGACGAAACCGAATGTTAATTAGTATGCATTTTTGATATCAACAGTTAGCAGGTTAATTCTTGATATCAACAATTGTATTATAGATATCAGCAATTATGGATTAAATGTCACAACGGCTTGCCATAAAAATGTCCCCAATTGAAACAAACGGCAGGTAACTGCTGCTCTTTTGGAGGTCCCGGTAGCGCATTAAAACAGCGGGCTCTCTAACCTTTGTGCCACTTCGCTGGGATTAGAGCTCTGGAGCAGAGATTTGTGGCTTTAATCCCAGGCAGGAGATACAGTTGCTGTACATTTGCGCAAGGTACAGTACAGATTGCTCCAATAGAAACACAACTGTACAAAGGGGTCAAGATCTGTTAAAACAATGCTATATGTTGTAAGTCATGTAATCATTTAGAATAAGCAGAGACAGGTCACAAAGTGAACTGATTAAAATAGGAATTTATAAAATGTACTATGCTTTGAATTGCTTTGTATTATGTAAATCTGAATTTGTATTGTTTGATGCCTCGTACTGAACTGTATGTTTGCACGTTGTATTGCGCTTATGTTTTGTAAGTCGCCTTGGCTAAGGGCGTCTGCCAATCAATAAATAATAATAATTATATACTACTACTACTAATAATAATAATGCAGGACTGGTCATCTGAAAATGGAGATTATAGCAATACAAATCAACAACCCTCTACGGCTTTTTAATGTTCATACAATTACAGACAACCCATGAAGAAATTGTCACACACATAAAACAACAAAAAACGCATTCACTTGCTTTGCAAGGTGTACTTTTAAATGTACGGGGGCTGCAACGTATAAAATCCCATTAAGAATCAAGCCTCTGCCACTAAGACTGTAAACCAACCAAATCTCCATCAGTTCCAGCGATCTAATCGCAATATTCAACTTTTGAAATAATTTCCAAATCACAAGTGTGTGAGAGGCTGTGGCGAATGAGTTTTAGGTAGTGCTGTCCGACTCGAGATGCTGCGCACCTGCTAGAAATGTGCGCCTTCATTGGAAATAAGCGGTTTCCGCCGCTGATGTAGGCGTTTCTAGGCGAATGCAAGTCTCTTGTTGTGACGGCCGAATTCATGAACATCTCCATGAATGAGTTTGAGATCCTTATTGATGTGCAGGTGCGTGAGATCAAAGTCATTTTTCTTTCATAGCGGAGCACAAATGTGTTTGGAGTAGTTTTAGCGCACTGAATGCTCGCTCACCTGTTGCTGTCGTGACCGGTATGGTATAGGAACACATTACAAACTAATCACTCTCATCGTAAGTCTGTACAGTTACATTTTCGTCCACGAGAAATCCGGCTATTTCGCGCAGTGCTCCTAACGCTCCTCGGTTAACTCCTGCAGCTCAGAGGAGCGCCTGGCGTACGCGGTCCGAACCCCGAAAAAGTCACTGCTTTTGTTCAAAATACATGGATTCGATTTTTGTATACGCCACCGTCTCCGCAGTCGCTACCAAAATGACAATGTCAGTTTATCTTCATTACGTCATTCTGTTTCGACTAGTTTCAAAGGGTTTGCGGCGTTTCGGCATAGGAGAAAAAGCCCAAGCCGATCTGGGATCACCTCCAGTCGACCCAAAATACAGCAAACGCAAAGGTACACACTCCTAGCTCGGATTCCCGCTCTGTGACGAATGTATACATCTCAAATCAAACCTCAGATTCGATGTAACAGACCCAACACTGCATAGTGGCATCAGATGATCGTTTCTATGGAAAAATATGTAAACGGCCACGGGCATGGCGCACGCATGCACAGGTTTCTCTTCGAGATAATGACGTTAGTTGAACAGGAAGTTAATCCCTCATAGGTTAATTCACATTTGCTTTGAATAGATGAACATGCAAAGCTGCTTTTCGAACAATAATTCGTGATCTACACATCTGATCTAACCGGGTAGCTTCGTGTCGGATGTAAGCGTTTGTAACCCCGTTCTCCTCCTGCAGTTTCTACGATACAGTGTCCTCCGATCAGCTGTAGGCTGCCAGCCCCGTGGCACTGTGGTGCGATGTTCTGAAAGTGGGAATCTTTTTCTGAACACGTGATTTCGAGCCCTCCAGGGCCTAATTTTCGGCATCACTAGCTGTAGGCACAAAAGCTGCAGAGATCCTGGAAAGCAGCAACACGCCAACTGCGAGCTAAAGGACAGTTTTAGACCAGCTGTAGTGGCCATGGATTGCCATCCTGCTGAACTTGGAGAGCAAACAGGAAAGACACAGGGCATGGTCTGTTCTCAGCTTTATTGATCATTCACACAACAGTCAAGCTGTGGGTGAGCTTGCTCTCCTGTACAGCACAGTCCCCAGCACAGCAATGCACACCACAGCCACAGCAGCCACCACACCAGCCAGGAGCACAACCTCAGCAGAGATGCCTGCAAAGAAAGCCCACCCCACTGGTCACTCACTTTAGGTCAAACCCAGACTACAGCAAGAGACCGCAACCTCTGGCTCCAATTTCAATAGGCCCCAGTACCTGCTTCTTTGCGGTCCTCTGCAGTCAGGGGAGACCTCTGGGCATTCGTCTCCACTGGAGGGATGGCATCCTGCGGCTTCTCCAGCACACGCACAAACACTGTGGCATCACCTTCCCATTCTGGAAGGTGGAGAGGCTTGGATCCAGCCACACATACTATACCCCAGTACCACACGCACAACCAGGCAAAGGATCCTTACCCTCCTTGAAAGCCAAGTCCCTCCTGTACCTCCCAAAGTACCTGGATTTAGAGACAGGGCTACAGCTGGAGTCACAGCAGCTACAGACCTGATCGCTCCCATCCACCGAGCTCCAGCTACAATAGGGATACAGCCATCAGGACGGAGACCCGGAGAAGGACACCAAGGGCCTCAAGCACCCTCCTCCCCCTCTACCTGTTGCCCACAGGGTAGCAGGCCTTGTCCAGGTTGTCCACAGCCTGGGAAGCAGCAGTCACCTTCAGGTGGCAGGTCATGTAGATCTGAGCAGAACAGACATTGGCACAGTTAGTGCACCCTGGGAGAGCTGCTTCAATGCCCAAGAAGCCACACAGTTGAGAAAGCAGAGGCCAACCAAGCCAAAGATGCAAAAGCAGTAGTCAAAAGCTCAGAGGCAGAGTGGCTGGGAGACTTACAGAGCTGTTGGCATCATTGTGGAACCTGAAGGCATCAAGCACCATCTGCAGCTTAGTGACGTCCTGAGGTCTTGGCATGAAGTGAGAACTGGAGCCCGTCACCTTGGCATCAATCAGGCAACTGGGGACAGGAGGAAATCCATGATCAGTCCCTGCTCGGAGTCGACACCCAACACCTGCAAGCACCCTGGCCATGCTTAGCTATGGGATCTCACTCACCCATAGTTCCCAATGAAAGTGTAACTGGGAGAAGAGGTCGGGTCAGAGGTCAAGGTGGCCACACAGCTGTCCACAAACAGCCGCAGGGGCACGTGGCTGGCCTGGTTGACGGAGGCTTGGATGTTCAGGACGTCCCCCAGGAAGTACACGTTGGAGGGTCTAGGGGAGCTCCAGTCATCTGCGGAGACGGGGAGCAGCATGAGGCCTCTACAGAGCAGAGCAGCACTCCAGTACACGGGAGGGTTAGAGCTGCATTAGGTTGGCCTCTACCAGTCATGAGCTGCAGGGAGAAGTCCAGGAGATCCTCCGCAGACTTGGTGGAGGTGTATGGGACCCAGGTTGGCTGCAGGGCATCGCTGCTCACATTGTGGAGCCTATGGAGCAGACAGCAATTACACACCGATCCTACAGCAGCTAGGCTGAAGCAGTACTGCAGCAGAGTCCTCACCGGAGGTAGTGACACTCGATGTGGACAACAGCAGGGTCGGTTCTCACGATGCCAGTGTTGGCAATCGGGGACGGGTGGTAGTTTAGGGAGAAGCTGTAAACCAGCTCGTCTTCGGTCATCTACAAGTGAAAGGCACAACGGTTAAGCTCAGGATGGTTTAACCCATTCACCGTGCGAGTCTACAGCCGTATTCTCCCCCCTCCCCTACTTACCGACAGGGCGCTGCCACAGCCCTGCAGCTCCGACTGGAAGACCAGGACCGTGTCGTTCTGCCCACTGAGCGCACAGCCTCCCAGCTGGATATCCGCAGCCTGGATCAGCTCGCCGGTACCGAACAGGTCTCTCTCCACCGACACCTGGATCGCGCTGTCCCCGCACTGTGCCCACACGACGGGGGAGACTTGCTGCTTGAACAGAGAAGAATCCACTCGCACAACGGCCTTGGCTCTGGCGGGAGGCTTGGCTCTGGCTGCAGGCTTGGCTCTCGCCCACTTAGAAACTCTGCCGGCGTCGCAGAGCCCAGCGAACACACACAGCACTAGCAGCCCACACCAAGAAGCCCTCGTACGTAGCATTGTGGCGAAAATACAAGAACAGCTCACAGATTCGCGATGCTTACCCAGCCCACACCGCCTCCTTTTATACACTGAGATGATCCCGCTCAGCGTGTCTCTCTGAGGAGACAGCGCGACATTTTCACGTGGAATTCGGCGACAAGTGGGGCTGCAACAGCAGCGGCGCGGATCCAGCGCGGATCCCAGTGCGTCCCGTCCTGCACAGGTGCAGCGAGTAGTGACGACGGAACCGATTTTGCCGCTGTGTGAGCGTGTTTCGTGCTGTCCCGACTTCATTTTTTAGGCTACAGAGAGCAGATGAGCAACACTCAATTCAATGCTGTTGGTACCACTACCAGTACTCCAGCTAATGATTATAATAGTAGCCTGTGAGTTCGTAGAACTAGGACCCTGCCACCTGCTTTCCTCCCCGCGATAGGTGGCCGTGTCGTCTTTTTAAATAATCCCTTATTGATGAATAATCTCACGATTCCACGCGAATCATGTCAATTAGTCAAATTATCAACAGAATACCAGGTGCTGTATTGAATTTTGCAATACACCTCGAAGCATGTAATTTCATGCCTTTACTAGGGAACTGGGATTATCCGAGACAAACGCAGTCTCATTATTACAATTCAATGACAGTGTGCACAAGGATTTCTCAACACTGTGCCAGGGATGTAATTCACGGGTTGCAGATTGCCGTATCTGTGACACAGTCACTTGACTTCATTTTGTATTTGATATGTTTTCTTCAACATTCGTTTGCACCTTTTTATTTCACTAACTTAACATTCTTTAATTACTTTGAATTTGGCTCGATTGAACTTGGGAAATGGGTTGTCAACAGCGTTCATGGCGGTTTTAATTGAATTATCCATAGAGCTCGTGATTGGTGGAAAATACAACTTCATTACAATACAATTCATTGTAATGTACAATACAATTCATCATTTTACAATCTGCTCAAAACAATATTTCAAGAAATAGAAAATATATAGGCGTTGCTGATTGCTCTTTGCGGTTTAGTCCCTTATTGATGAATAATCTCACGATTCCACACGAATCATGTCAATTCATCAGTCGGACACGTTGAATATTGCGGCAGCAACTGTACACAATTATTGAAAGGGGGCATGCAACGCGTTTTGACCTCATATTCATTACGATTGGTCAGAATGTGTCATTACGTCATTTCAGTGTTTCATTTTACGAGTTGCTAGAATTCTGTACCTTCTCTCCGGGACATATAACATGTGTGTTCATCCCATTGCTGGCTTTCTCTTCAGCCTACGGTTTACACCTTCACAACCGTGACTACATTTACAATATTTAATGGTTCATAAATATATTCGTCATGAAAGTAAATGAAATTAGTTTAAGAATTCATGTATTAGCAGGCGTTATCCATGGCGATGTAGACGTATAACCTATAAGCTATACAAAAGCTCAAATATGATCACTTCAGACCCAACCGGAGTAACTGCAATACTATTCAATAACTTCAGAAAGACGGAGTCAGTAGAAGAGCAAATACGGGTTCAAGTCACCTACGGGGCAGAACAAATTGGAACAAATAATGTGACCGTTACATCAGCGTCCGATACCACTGTCTCAAGTATTGTAGATACAAGGCAGTTTAAGTGCAGGATTATACAGCAGGTATAAAAAGAACACATCGCATATTGTAGATCACGGACTCATTTGAAAAGTAGAATACAGCGCAGTGCCAAATTGAAACAAATGTCGAATTGTAAGGGGTTTTAAAGCAATCTGAATTGCACCGCGGTTAGGTTATTCGACTCCCCCCAGACTTACAGTCTTTTATCCTTCACTAACCGAGTGAAATTCTAGTTTCACGATGGTTTACAGTGGTTTAAAATTCAAGTAATAAAAAAGACACTGTTTTCAACATTCATTATCATTGTATTTTAACCGTCAGAATTAACGGAGATTCTGTTAAATGTTATTTTACAGTTGTGAACACTGATTATACGGTAGTTTGTCATTAAAGAATAAACATATTTCAACCTTCACTATTACAGTTAGTTAATTAACCTTCAAAACTACAGAGATTTTTTACAGTGTGGATACAGGAAGCTTATTGGGATTTCTTCTTTGGATCTGGGCAACATGCCAATCAATACAGATCAAGCAAAAGACCAAGTTTAATCCACCTCAGGACTATACTCTCAGCAACCCCTCACACACGAAAGGGAATTCTGAGCAGCGGACACAAGGAGGGGCCACTTGTTGCCACCCCTGTAAAAGGCACAGTAGGGCCACGAGTACTACACACCGGTTGGCGTGCATTACTAGAGGGAAGAGCAGCCACTGAACAGAGGGCCTGGAGTCAGGCTCTGGAGCACACGGCTGAAGGATCTTTGCAAGGCAAGAAGAAACGGAGCGAGTCAGACATTTCACAGTCCACATTTTATTCAAAAACCTGCTCCAGTTACAGTTGGGATGCCCGCATGTGGGGCCTGGCTCTCCACACAGCCGCCAGCACCACAGCACAGAGCACAAGCACCGTGAAGGCAGCCACGGTCAGCACACCATAGCCGAAAGCCTGGGGCACTGTGGAGACGGGAGAGGGACAGGCAGCTCACAAGGGTGCAGACATGAGAGGGCTGAGCGCCAGCAGAGTGTCAAAGCTCCCCTCCTCACCTTCACTGGGAGAAGCCCTCCTGTCCACAGCAGGGAGCTCAGAGGCAGTCAGGATCACTTCCCCACTGGACACCACGGCCATCTCCCTGGAGGCCCTCTGCACCGGGGCAACGGCTCTCCCTGAAGGGACAAGAGCAGCATTACAGAAGCAGCCCCTCCACTGGGGGAGCCTTAGGGAAAGATGCCAGTCCAGCTCACACTGGAACCGAGCCACTCACTCATTCTCTGGTTGCACGGAGTGACACAGCGGTCAGTAGCACTGGGTTGGCACACTGCTGCACTACAGTGGATGAACACCTGGGGGAGCATGAGATGCAGTACAATACAATGCCGCCATGGGGAATGTGGCGTTCCTTGGCCAATAGACCCTTACCTTCGCCTTCAGAGGGAGCTGGGAGCCAGCATCCACAAAAGTGAACATCTGCACGATGAAGCGCTTGTAGTGCGTTGGGTATGGCAGCCCTGAAGAGCCAGCCACAGGAACCAAGGTGGTCTGGTACTGGTCATCTCTGTACGGACACCTGGAAAGAGCACCACACATGGGTCAAGAGGTCTGCCTAAACCACCAACACAAGCTGGCCGGCAAGAGATACAGGGCTCCAGTTACCCAGCAACCAGCAGGCTCCACTGGGGCTGGCCGAGCGGGCTGGGGGTGGAAGTTGCCCAGCAGTCTTCCAGAGTCAGGACAATGTTGGGGTCGGTCCTATTCAGGATGCGAACCTCAACATACACAGGATCCCGCAGGACCTTGGTCACGGGGTAGTCCCCATCACCGTAGTAGGCGTCATACACAGCTTCTACAGGAGGAACGACGGAGAGCTTTAGGAAGCCAGCATGCATTGGAAACCAGTACATAGCATGGCCATGTACAAGGGCTCATCACAGTACCCGTTGCAATCCTGAGCTCCACACCGAGAGGTCCAGGGGCCACGACTGAAGGAGGAGGCGGGGCTGCAGTGTACACTACAGCCTCCACAGGAACAAGCTCACTGCCCGAATACTTGCACAGGAAGGTCAGCCTGGAAGGAGAAGCAGGCAGCCATTGGACCCAGTCGGGTACTGGCACATGGAGACGGCCACTGGGGAGCCCCACTTACTCATAGTAGCTGTCCCTGGTGATGGAGCCATCAGGCCCCTCCTGCACATCACGTTTAGAGGACATCGTGTTCTCGTACACCACATCGCCACCCTCACTCTGGAAGAGGGAAGCAGACCCTCACGTTATACAGCCAAGACAAACAGCACAAGGCGCTGCAATGCTCAGGCCAAAGCTGGGAACCGCTTCCTCACCTTCAGTGTGCTGCCACAGGCACTGACTGGGAACTGGAACAAGGCAAAGCCAGCAGTGGTGCCAACAGGGCTGCAGGGGGCGCCCTGACCCCCCAGCAGGCTGACGGTGTCAAGGCTCAGCGGAGGCCTGGTCACATTCCTGGGTACTACAACCACAAACTGACCATCCGTGGTGCATTGCACAGTCACTGGAGGGAGAGGGGAGAAGATTAGCAAAGCAATGCGCTCAGGAGCCGTTTGTACGAGATTTTGCCAATACCACTCACCCTCATTGCTGTAATAACAGGGCTGTCTTCCCCTCTGATCAAAGCAGCAGTTACTCGCTTCACAGTCGGCTCTACTGATTGCAGGGGCGCCACACGCCATTTTCTCGTTGTCACTAACAGAGCAGTTCTGACCCTGGGCTATAGACACGTCCACCGCAGCCGCCATCAGCAGACAGACAAGACTCCAGACCCGCACGCTCATCCCACACCTCTCCATTGTGCAACTCGGCAACGAAGTGCCGAGAAGCGGCGCTCCGCTCCTTAAATAATCCGGCGCCCTGATTGGCTCAGGGCTGGCCCTGGCGCAGCAGGCTGCACGAGGATTTCAGCCACCCCAGCGGGCCAGTCGGGCTCTTTGGTGGAGCTCTCGCTTTGCTGCCGCACAATCACTGTCAGATGCCACATCACTGTCTGTCGGCAAGCCCGCCGCGCCCCGCTGCGCTCACTTCACTGCCCCGGCTCTCAACGCACAGCTCCCCTACCTACTGAGCACTCATCTCCAAGACTTCCACAGCTTTTTAGAGAGAGTTCCGACTCATCATTCGGTCGGTGTGCGACACTCGCAACAGTAGCAGTGAAGATGAATAGCTGTATGACATTGTAACACGTCTTCTTCAGAGACAGTGAATGCTGGATTTTGAAAAGAACGGAAATGCGAAAGCACATTGAAATTGAGCATCGAGTTCAACTTTAAACGGACAGTGTGCCTCATCACGTCCTCCTTGTGACTTGGGACGAGAACACGATTTGGAGAAACTAGAGACCGGGGGCTTTCAAACGATGTCTTACTCGCGTATGTAGAGTCTTCATAGCATGGGCTACAGGCTTGCGAAATCAGCCATGTGTCCTAGTGTACAGGGCTGATTTGCGTATGCCCGAGTGTTTGTTTCTAGTCTGTCAGCCGATTTGCCTTAAAATACGAAAGGTCACAACTTGTTCTTTAATTTGATACAAGATAAAAGCATATGGCACAACGAAGCAAGGGGAAACACGGTAACACTTTACAATAATGGGCATTAATTCCTCATGAATTCCGATAGTACAACACGGGGAAAACACATGAATGCATGATGTAATTCTTGTGAACTCATTTGTAATTCAAGTATGTGAATTCATCATGATGTAAAGACTCTTATTCATATGGAATTCTTTTTTAATCCCCTGGCGAGCGAGTAAGAGGGTATGAATTCATTATGATTCATGATTATTAAGGGTCTTCTTTTCTGCAGTATGTTCCTCATGAATTAATTCGTAATTCAACAAATGGTGTTAATCATGTGTACAAATCGGGACTGGCTATTTGAATAAAAGCAAACAAAATATATGGATTCATCTCAATTTTGAATTTTAAAATATATTTTTCTTGCAATAATCGGCGTTATGCCAAGTTACGTTTTCTCGTAAGGAATCGAGCTTATTTACAAGCTAATCACATGCACTTCATGTTTAAAGACAATTATTTTGAAGTCATGACTTATTCATGTTTTTCTCCTAATGAACACTGCATGATCGAACAACTATAGTCAACTGAAATATGTGGGTATAGCCGCTTCATGCTTTGCTGTAAGGGCATACAATTATTGTTTTTAAATGTTAGCGCATGTATATACGTGTAAATATTGTAGCGATATCTGCTGCGTGTGTTCGCCACCAAAACAACAAATAATCGGACCGAGCCGTGTTTCCTGCAACAGGCTTTATTTTTCAAAACATTGTAATGCAGCTACACCCGTCTCTATCACTTCTGTCCTGTCCTACTTCTGCGGCGGACCGGGCGCCCCTATATATGCCCTCGGCCCGTGACGTCTCCCCCAATCACGGCGCCTAAGTTCCCGCGCTGCGCTGACCCATGAACGCGGAATTCAGTAATTCCCTCTGTCTAACAGTAATAATTACATTGTTCATTGTTTTCTTGTTTTACTCTGTTTTTAAAGTCTGTAAAGCGCTTTGAGCACCATCAAAAAAGCGCTGAATAAATAAAGGTATTATTATTATTGTTATTATTATGATCACTGAATGCCGTGGAACGCGTTGATGACCCAGCGGACCCGTGTGTGACTCGATTCACAGGCACATCGGGGCACCGTTTGTAGTAGTACATCCCAAACAGCATGAAACCCCTATACCTACATATTTTACTATACATTCTTGCCCCTAGACTAAGGACTTTACTATAATGCTCTGCTCATGCAGTGTTCATTACGAGATAACATGAATCAGTCATGACTTTCAAATAATTGGCTGTAAACATGAAGTGCATTAGCTTGTAAATAAGCATGATTCTTTACAAGAAAACGTAACGTGGCAAAACCCCGATTATTACAAGCAATAATACATTTTAAACCTCAAAATTGTGATGAATCCATACATTTTGTTTGCTTTTATTCAAATAGCCAGTCTCGATTTGTATTGAATTTGTATTTGTAATGAGTTCATACCCTCTTACTTGCTTGCCAGGGGGTTGTGAAAAACATGAATTCATGTGTGAAGACATATACATACATCTGAGTTCACAAGAATAACATCATGCATTCATGTGTTTTTCCTGTGTTGTACTATCGGAATTCATGAAGAATGAATGCCCATTATTGTAAAGTGTTACCAGAAACACAAACAGGAAAAATGCCAGTAGAGAATGGCTACCGCTGAGATTGTTTATTCAACAGTGAACAGGGCAATGTCAGGCTTTAACAACGAGACGAATGGCCATTCTGAGTGCTCTGAATTATGAACATCTACTTGGGGACTTTTCCGAAGAAGGGGATTAACTATAACACGGAAAGCAGACGAAACCGAATGTTAATTAGTATGCATTTTTGATATCAACAGTTAGCAGGTTAATTCTTGATATCAACAATTGTATTATAGATATCAGCAATTATGGATTAAATGTCACAACGGCTTGCCATAAAAATGTCCCCAATTGAAACAAACGGCAGGTAACTGCTGCTCTTTTGGAGGTCCCGGTAGCGCATTAAAACAGCGGGCTCTCTAACCTTTGTGCCACTTCGCTGGGATTAGAGCTCTGGAGCAGAGATTTGTGGCTTTAATCCCAGGCAGGAGATACAGTTGCTGTACATTTGCGCAAGGTACAGTACAGATTGCTCCAATAGAAACACAACTGTACAAAGGGGTCAAGATCTGTTAAAACAATGCTATATGTTGTAAGTCATGTAATCATTTAGAATAAGCAGAGACAGGTCACAAAGTGAACTGATTAAAATAGGAATTTATAAAATGTACTATGCTTTGAATTGCTTTGTATTATGTAAATCTGAATTTGTATTGTTTGATGCCTCGTACTGAACTGTATGTTTGCACGTTGTATTGCGCTTATGTTTTGTAAGTCGCCTTGGCTAAGGGCGTCTGCCAATCAATAAATAATAATAATTATATACTACTACTACTAATAATAATAATGCAGGACTGGTCATCTGAAAATGGAGATTATAGCAATACAAATCAACAACCCTCTACGGCTTTTTAATGTTCATACAATTACAGACAACCCATGAAGAAATTGTCACACACATAAAACAACAAAAAACGCATTCACTTGCTTTGCAAGGTGTACTTTTAAATGTACGGGGGCTGCAACGTATAAAATCCCATTAAGAATCAAGCCTCTGCCACTAAGACTGTAAACCAACCAAATCTCCATCAGTTCCAGCGATCTAATCGCAATATTCAACTTTTGAAATAATTTCCAAATCACAAGTGTGTGAGAGGCTGTGGCGAATGAGTTTTAGGTAGTGCTGTCCGACTCGAGATGCTGCGCACCTGCTAGAAATGTGCGCCTTCATTGGAAATAAGCGGTTTCCGCCGCTGATGTAGGCGTTTCTAGGCGAATGCAAGTCTCTTGTTGTGACGGCCGAATTCATGAACATCTCCATGAATGAGTTTGAGATCCTTATTGATGTGCAGGTGCGTGAGATCAAAGTCATTTTTCTTTCATAGCGGAGCACAAATGTGTTTGGAGTAGTTTTAGCGCACTGAATGCTCGCTCACCTGTTGCTGTCGTGACCGGTATGGTATAGGAACACATTACAAACTAATCACTCTCATCGTAAGTCTGTACAGTTACATTTTCGTCCACGAGAAATCCGGCTATTTCGCGCAGTGCTCCTAACGCTCCTCGCTTAACTCCTGCAGCTCAGAGGAGCGCCTGGCGTACGCGGTCCGAACCCCGAAAAAGTCACTGCTTTTGTTCAAAATACATGGATTCGATTTTTGTATACGCCACCGTCTCCGCAGTCGCTACCAAAATGACAATGTCAGTTTATCTTCATTACGTCATTCTGTTTCGACTAGTTTCAAAGGGTTTGCGGCGTTTCGGCATAGGAGAAAAAGCCCAAGCCGATCTGGGATCACCTCCAGTCGACCCAAAATACAGCAAACGCAAAGGTACACACTCCTAGCTCGGATTCCCGCTCTGTGACGAATGTATACATCTCAAATCAAACCTCAGATTCGATGTAACAGACCCAACACTGCATAGTGGCATCAGATGATCGTTTCTATGGAAAAATATGTAAACGGCCACGGGCATGGCGCACGCATGCACAGGTTTCTCTTCGAGATAATGACGTTAGTTGAACAGGAAGTTAATCCCTCATAGGTTAATTCACATTTGCTTTGAATAGATGAACATGCAAAGCTGCTTTTCGAACAATAATTCGTGATCTACACATCTGATCTAACCGGGTAGCTTCGTGTCGGATGTAAGCGTTTGTAACCCCGTTCTCCTCCTGCAGTTTCTACGATACAGTGTCCTCCGATCAGCTGTAGGCTGCCAGCCCCGTGGCACTGTGGTGCGATGTTCTGAAAGTGGGAATCTTTTTCTGAACACGTGATTTCGAGCCCTCCAGGGCCTAATTTTCGGCATCACTAGCTGTAGGCACAAAAGCTGCAGAGATCCTGGAAAGCAGCAACACGCCAACTGCGAGCTAAAGGACAGTTTTAGACCAGCTGTAGTGGCCATGGATTGCCATCCTGCTGAACTTGGAGAGCAAACAGGAAAGACACAGGGCATGGTCTGTTCTCAGCTTTATTGATCATTCACACAACAGTCAAGCTGTGGGTGAGCTTGCTCTCCTGTACAGCACAGTCCCCAGCACAGCAATGCACACCACAGCCACAGCAGCCACCACACCAGCCAGGAGCACAACCTCAGCAGAGATGCCTGCAAAGAAAGCCCACCCCACTGGTCACTCACTTTAGGTCAAACCCAGACTACAGCAAGAGACCGCAACCTCTGGCTCCAATTTCAATAGGCCCCAGTACCTGCTTCTTTGCGGTCCTCTGCAGTCAGGGGAGACCTCTGGGCATTCGTCTCCACTGGAGGGATGGCATCCTGCGGCTTCTCCAGCACACGCACAAACACTGTGGCATCACCTTCCCATTCTGGAAGGTGGAGAGGCTTGGATCCAGCCACACATACTATACCCCAGTACCACACGCACAACCAGGCAAAGGATCCTTACCCTCCTTGAAAGCCAAGTCCCTCCTGTACCTCCCAAAGTACCTGGATTTAGAGACAGGGCTACAGCTGGAGTCACAGCAGCTACAGACCTGATCGCTCCCATCCACCGAGCTCCAGCTACAATAGGGATACAGCCATCAGGACGGAGACCCGGAGAAGGACACCAAGGGCCTCAAGCACCCTCCTCCCCCTCTACCTGTTGCCCACAGGGTAGCAGGCCTTGTCCAGGTTGTCCACAGCCTGGGAAGCAGCAGTCACCTTCAGGTGGCAGGTCATGTAGATCTGAGCAGAACAGACATTGGCACAGTTAGTGCACCCTGGGAGAGCTGCTTCAATGCCCAAGAAGCCACACAGTTGAGAAAGCAGAGGCCAACCAAGCCAAAGATGCAAAAGCAGTAGTCAAAAGCTCAGAGGCAGAGTGGCTGGGAGACTTACAGAGCTGTTGGCATCATTGTGGAACCTGAAGGCATCAAGCACCATCTGCAGCTTAGTGACGTCCTGAGGTCTTGGCATGAAGTGAGAACTGGAGCCCGTCACCTTGGCATCAATCAGGCAACTGGGGACAGGAGGAAATCCATGATCAGTCCCTGCTCGGAGTCGACACCCAACACCTGCAAGCACCCTGGCCATGCTTAGCTATGGGATCTCACTCACCCATAGTTCCCAATGAAAGTGTAACTGGGAGAAGAGGTCGGGTCAGAGGTCAAGGTGGCCACACAGCTGTCCACAAACAGCCGCAGGGGCACGTGGCTGGCCTGGTTGACGGAGGCTTGGATGTTCAGGACGTCCCCCAGGAAGTACACGTTGGAGGGTCTAGGGGAGCTCCAGTCATCTGCGGAGACGGGGAGCAGCATGAGGCCTCTACAGAGCAGAGCAGCACTCCAGTACACGGGAGGGTTAGAGCTGCATTAGGTTGGCCTCTACCAGTCATGAGCTGCAGGGAGAAGTCCAGGAGATCCTCCGCAGACTTGGTGGAGGTGTATGGGACCCAGGTTGGCTGCAGGGCATCGCTGCTCACATTGTGGAGCCTATGGAGCAGACAGCAATTACACACCGATCCTACAGCAGCTAGGCTGAAGCAGTACTGCAGCAGAGTCCTCACCGGAGGTAGTGACACTCGATGTGGACAACAGCAGGGTCGGTTCTCACGATGCCAGTGTTGGCAATCGGGGACGGGTGGTAGTTTAGGGAGAAGCTGTAAACCAGCTCGTCTTCGGTCATCTACAAGTGAAAGGCACAACGGTTAAGCTCAGGATGGTTTAACCCATTCACCGTGCGAGTCTACAGCCGTATTCTCCCCCCTCCCCTACTTACCGACAGGGCGCTGCCACAGCCCTGCAGCTCCGACTGGAAGACCAGGACCGTGTCGTTCTGCCCACTGAGCGCACAGCCTCCCAGCTGGATATCCGCAGCCTGGATCAGCTCGCCGGTACCGAACAGGTCTCTCTCCACCGACACCTGGATCGCGCTGTCCCCGCACTGTGCCCACACGACGGGGGAGACTTGCTGCTTGAACAGAGAAGAATCCACTCGCACAACGGCCTTGGCTCTGGCGGGAGGCTTGGCTCTGGCTGCAGGCTTGGCTCTCGCCCACTTAGAAACTCTGCCGGCGTCGCAGAGCCCAGCGAACACACACAGCACTAGCAGCCCACACCAAGAAGCCCTCGTACGTAGCATTGTGGCGAAAATACAAGAACAGCTCACAGATTCGCGATGCTTACCCAGCCCACACCGCCTCCTTTTATACACTGAGATGATCCCGCTCAGCGTGTCTCTCTGAGGAGACAGCGCGACATTTTCACGTGGAATTCGGCGACAAGTGGGGCTGCAACAGCAGCGGCGCGGATCCAGCGCGGATCCCAGTGCGTCCCGTCCTGCACAGGTGCAGCGAGTAGTGACGACGGAACCGATTTTGCCGCTGTGTGAGCGTGTTTCGTGCTGTCCCGACTTCATTTTTTAGGCTACAGAGAGCAGATGAGCAACACTCAATTCAATGCTGTTGGTACCACTACCAGTACTCCAGCTAATGATTATAATAGTAGCCTGTGAGTTCGTAGAACTAGGACCCTGCCACCTGCTTTCCTCCCCGCGATAGGTGGCCGTGTCGTCTTTTTAAATAATCCCTTATTGATGAATAATCTCACGATTCCACGCGAATCATGTCAATTAGTCAAGTTATCAACAGAATACCAGGTGCTGTATTGAATTTTGCAATACACCTCGAAGCATGTCATTTCATGCCTTTACTAGGGAACTGGGATTATCCGAGACAAACGCAGTCTCATTATTACAATTCAATGACAGTGTGCACAAGGATTTCTCAACACTGTGCCAGGGATGTAATTCACGGGTTGCAGATTGCCGTATCTGTGACACAGTCACTTGACTTCATTTTGTATTTGATATGTTTTCTTCAACATTCGCTTGCACCTTTTTATTTCACTAACTTAACATTCTTTAATTACTTTGAATTTGGCTCGATTGAACTTGGGAAATGGGTTGTCAACAGCGTTCATGGCGGTTTTAATTGAATTATCCATAGAGCTCGTGATTGGTGGAAAATACATCTTCATTACAATACAATTCATCATTTTACAATCTGCTCAAAACAATATTTCAAGAAATAGAAAATATATAGGCGTTGCTGATTGCTCTTTGCGGTTTAGTCCCTTATTGATGAATAATCTCACGATTCCACACGAATCATGTCAATTCATCAGTCGGACACGTTGAATATTGCGGCAGCAACTGTACACAATTATTGAAAGGGGGCATGCAACGCGTTTTGACCTCATATTCATTACGATTGGTCAGAATGTGTCATTACGTCATTTCAGTGTTTCATTTTACGAGTTGCTAGAATTCTGTACCTTCTCTCCGGGACATATAACATGTGTGTTCATCCCATTGCTGGCTTTCTCTTCAGCCTACGGTTTACACCTTCACAACCGTGACTACATTTACAATATTTAATGGTTCATAAATATATTCGTCATGAAAGTAAATGAAATTAGTTTAAGAATTCATGTATTAGCAGGCGTTATCCATGGCGATGTAGACGTATAACCTATAAGCTATACAAAAGCTCAAATATGATCACTTCAGACCCAACCGGAGTAACTGCAATACTATTCAATAACTTCAGAAAGACGGAGTCAGTAGAAGAGCAAATACGGGTTCAAGTCACCTACGGGGCAGAACAAATTGGAACAAATAATGTGACCGTTACATCAGCGTCCGATACCACTGTCTCAAGTATTGTAGATACAAGGCAGTTTAAGTGCAGGATTATACAGCAGGTATAAAAAGAACACATCGCATATTGTAGATCACGGACTCATTTGAAAAGTAGAATACAGCGCAGTGCCAAATTGAAACAAATGTCGAATTGTAAGGGGTTTTAAAGCAATCTGAATTGCACCGCGGTTAGGTTATTCGACTCCCCCCAGACTTACAGTCTTTTATCCTTCACTAACCGAGTGAAATTCTAGTTTCACGATGGTTTACAGTGGTTTAAAATTCAAGTAATAAAAAAGACACTGTTTTCAACATTCATTATCATTGTATTTTAACCGTCAGAATTAACGGAGATTCTGTTAAATGTTATTTTACAGTTGTGAACACTGATTATACGGTAGTTTGTCATTAAAGAATAAACATATTTCAACCTTCACTATTACAGTTAGTTAATTAACCTTCAAAACTACAGAGATTTTTTACAGTGTGGATACAGGAAGCTTATTGGGATTTCTTCTTTGGATCTGGGCAACATGCCAATCAATACAGATCAAGCAAAAGACCAAGTTTAATCCACCTCAGGACTATACTCTCAGCAACCCCTCACACACGAAAGGGAATTCTGAGCAGCGGACACAAGGAGGGGCCACTTGTTGCCACCCCTGTAAAAGGCACAGTAGGGCCACGAGTACTACACACCGGTTGGCGTGCATTACTAGAGGGAAGAGCAGCCACTGAACAGAGGGCCTGGAGTCAGGCTCTGGAGCACACGGCTGAAGGATCTTTGCAAGGCAAGAAGAAACGGAGCGAGTCAGACATTTCACAGTCCACATTTTATTCAAAAACCTGCTCCAGTTACAGTTGGGATGCCCGCATGTGGGGCCTGGCTCTCCACACAGCCGCCAGCACCACAGCACAGAGCACAAGCACCGTGAAGGCAGCCACGGTCAGCACACCATAGCCGAAAGCCTGGGGCACTGTGGAGACGGGAGAGGGACAGGCAGCTCACAAGGGTGCAGACATGAGAGGGCTGAGCGCCAGCAGAGTGTCAAAGCTCCCCTCCTCACCTTCACTGGGAGAAGCCCTCCTGTCCACAGCAGGGAGCTCAGAGGCAGTCAGGATCACTTCCCCACTGGACACCACGGCCATCTCCCTGGAGGCCCTCTGCACCGGGGCAACGGCTCTCCCTGAAGGGACAAGAGCAGCATTACAGAAGCAGCCCCTCCACTGGGGGAGCCTTAGGGAAAGATGCCAGTCCAGCTCACACTGGAACCGAGCCACTCACTCATTCTCTGGTTGCACGGAGTGACACAGCGGTCAGTAGCACTGGGTTGGCACACTGCTGCACTACAGTGGATGAACACCTGGGGGAGCATGAGATGCAGTACAATACAATGCCGCCATGGGGAATGTGGCGTTCCTTGGCCAATAGACCCTTACCTTCGCCTTCAGAGGGAGCTGGGAGCCAGCATCCACAAAAGTGAACATCTGCACGATGAAGCGCTTGTAGTGCGTTGGGTATGGCAGCCCTGAAGAGCCAGCCACAGGAACCAAGGTGGTCTGGTACTGGTCATCTCTGTACGGACACCTGGAAAGAGCACCACACATGGGTCAAGAGGTCTGCCTAAACCACCAACACAAGCTGGCCGGCAAGAGATACAGGGCTCCAGTTACCCAGCAACCAGCAGGCTCCACTGGGGCTGGCCGAGCGGGCTGGGGGTGGAAGTTGCCCAGCAGTCTTCCAGAGTCAGGACAATGTTGGGGTCGGTCCTATTCAGGATGCGAACCTCAACATACACAGGATCCCGCAGGACCTTGGTCACGGGGTAGTCCCCATCACCGTAGTAGGCGTCATACACAGCTTCTACAGGAGGAACGACGGAGAGCTTTAGGAAGCCAGCATGCATTGGAAACCAGTACATAGCATGGCCATGTACAAGGGCTCATCACAGTACCCGTTGCAATCCTGAGCTCCACACCGAGAGGTCCAGGGGCCACGACTGAAGGAGGAGGCGGGGCTGCAGTGTACACTACAGCCTCCACAGGAACAAGCTCACTGCCCGAATACTTGCACAGGAAGGTCAGCCTGGAAGGAGAAGCAGGCAGCCATTGGACCCAGTCGGGTACTGGCACATGGAGACGGCCACTGGGGAGCCCCACTTACTCATAGTAGCTGTCCCTGGTGATGGAGCCATCAGGCCCCTCCTGCACATCACGTTTAGAGGACATCGTGTTCTCGTACACCACATCGCCACCCTCACTCTGGAAGAGGGAAGCAGACCCTCACGTTATACAGCCAAGACAAACAGCACAAGGCGCTGCAATGCTCAGGCCAAAGCTGGGAACCGCTTCCTCACCTTCAGTGTGCTGCCACAGGCACTGACTGGGAACTGGAACAAGGCAAAGCCAGCAGTGGTGCCAACAGGGCTGCAGGGGGCGCCCTGACCCCCCAGCAGGCTGACGGTGTCAAGGCTCAGCGGAGGCCTGGTCACATTCCTGGGTACTACAACCACAAACTGACCATCCGTGGTGCATTGCACAGTCACTGGAGGGAGAGGGGAGAAGATTAGCAAAGCAATGCGCTCAGGAGCCGTTTGTACGAGATTTTGCCCATACCACTCACCCTCATTGCTGTAATAACAGGGCTGTCTTCCCCTCTGATCAAAGCAGCAGTTACTCGCTTCACAGTCGGCTCTACTGATTGCAGGGGCGCCACACGCCATTTTCTCGTTGTCACTAACAGAGCAGTTCTGACCCTGGGCTATAGACACGTCCACCGCAGCCGCCATCAGCAGACAGACAAGACTCCAGACCCGCACGCTCATCCCACACCTCTCCATTGTGCAACTCGGCAACGAAGTGCCGAGAAGCGGCGCTCCGCTCCTTAAATAATCCGGCGCCCTGATTGGCTCAGGGCTGGCCCTGGCGCAGCAGGCTGCACGAGGATTTCAGCCACCCCAGCGGGCCAGTCGGGCTCTTTGGTGGAGCTCTCGCTTTGCTGCCGCACAATCACTGTCAGATGCCACATCACTGTCTGTCGGCAAGCCCGCCGCGCCCCGCTGCGCTCACTTCACTGCCCCGGCTCTCAACGCACAGCTCCCCTACCTACTGAGCACTCATCTCCAAGACTTCCACAGCTTTTTAGAGAGAGTTCCGACTCATCATTCGGTCGGTGTGCGACACTCGCAACAGTAGCAGTGAAGATGAATAGCTGTATGACATTGTAACACGTCTTCTTCAGAGACAGTGAATGCTGGATTTTGAAAAGAACGGAAATGCGAAAGCACATTGAAATTGAGCATCGAGTTCAACTTTAAACGGACAGTGTGCCTCATCACGTCCTCCTTGTGACTTGGGACGAGAACACGATTTGATGCCCTGATTGCAACGAACCAATTACTTCCAGCGTCACCGAGTGCACTCTGAAAATGTATGGCAAGCAGTTGTGACATTTAATCCATCATTTCTAAAATCAAAAATACAATTGGTGATATCAAGAATGATCTGCTATTTTTGATATCACCAATTGTATTTTGGATTTCATAAACTGTATTTTTGATATCAGAAATTGAATTTTTGCTATCAAAAATGCATACTAATTATAGCATCCGGTTCTATTTGTCATATCAAAAATGCATACTAATTATCATACGGTTCTATTTTTCATATCAAAAATGCATACTAATTGACGTCCGGTGATTTGAAACTCAACCCTTTACACTCCGCCCCATTATTTTCAGATCTTCCGCGATCGGAGAAATAAATTGTACGTTTTTCAAAACTATAAAATATACCAGAGACAAGAGAAACTAGAGACCGGGAGCTGTCAAACGATGTCTTACTCGCGTATGTAGAGTCTTCATAGCATGGGCTACAGGCTTGCGAAATCAGCCATGTGTCCTAGTGTACAGGGCTGATTTGCGTATGCCCGAGTGTTTGTTTCTAGCCTGTCAGCCGATTTGCCTTAAAATACGAAAGGTCACAACTTGTTCTTTAATTTGATACAAGATAAAAGCATATGGCACAACGAAGCAAGGGGAAACACGGTAACACTTTACAATAATGGGCATTAATTCCTCATGAATTCCGATAGTACAACACGGGGAAAACACATGAATGCATGATGTAATTCTTGTGAACTCATTTGTAATTCAAGTATGTGAATTCATCATGATGTAAAGACTCTTATTCATATGGAATTCTTTTTTAATCCCCTGGCGAGCGAGTAAGAGGGTATGAATTCATTATGATTCATGATTATTAAGGGTCTTCTTTTCTGCAGTATGTTCCTCATGAATTAATTCGTAATTCAACAAATGGTGTTAATCATGTGTACAAATCGGGACTGGCTATTTGAATAAAAGCAAACAAAATATATGGATTCATCTCAATTTTGAATTTTAAAATATATTTTTCTTGCAATAATCGGCGTTATGCCAAGTTACGTTTTCTCGTAAGGAATCGAGCTTATGTACAAGCTAATCACATGCACTTCATGTTTACAGACAATTATTTTGAAGTCATGACTTATTCATGTTTTTCTCCTAATGAACACTGCATGATCGAACAACTATAGTAAACTGAAATATGTGGGTATAGCCGCTTCATGCTTTGCTATAAGGGCATACAATTATTGTTTTTAAATGTTAGCGCATGCATATACGTGTAAATATTGTAGCGATATCTGCTGCGTGTGTTCGCCACCAAAACAACAAATAATCGGACCGAGCCGTGTTTCCTGCAACAGGCTTTATTTTTCAAAACATTGTAATGCAGCTACACCCGTCTCTATCACTTCTGTCCTGTCCTACTTCTGCGGCGGACCGGGCGCCCCTATATATGCCCTCGGCCCGTGACGTCTCCCCCAATCACGGCGCCTAAGTTCCCGCGCTGCGCTGACCCATGAACGCGGAATTCAGTAATTCCCTCTGTCTAACAGTAATAATTACATTGTTCATTGTTTTCTTGTTTTACTCTGTTTTTAAAGTCTGTAAAGCGCTTTGAGCACCATCAAAAAAGCGCTGAATAAATAAAGGTATTATTATTATTGTTATTATTATGATCACTGAATGCCGTGGGACGCGTTGATGACCCAGCGGACCCGTGTGTGACTCGATTCACAGGCACATCGGGGCACCGTTTGTAGTAGTACATCCCAAACAGCATGAAACCCCTATACCTACATATTTTAGTATACATTCTTGCCCCTAGACTAAGGACTTTACTATAATGCTCTGCTCATGCAGTGTTCATTACGAGATAACATGAATCAGTCATGACTTTCAAATAATTGGCTGTAAACATGAAGTGCATTAGCTTGTAAATAAGCATGATTCTTTACAAGAAAACGTAACGTGGCAAAACCCCGATTATTACAAGCAATAATACATTTTAAACCTCAAAATTGTGATGAATCCATACATTTTGTTTGCTTTTATTCAAATAGCCAGTCTCGATTTGTATTGAATTTGTATTTGTAATGAGACATATACATACATCTGAGTTCACAAGAATAACATCATGCATTCATGTGTTTTTTCTGTGTTGTAGTATCGGAATTCATGAAGAATGAATGCCCATTATTGTAAAGTGTTACCAGAAACACAAACAGGAAAAATGCCAGTAGAGAATGGCTACCGCTGAGATTGTTTATTCAACAGTGAACAGGGCAATGTCAGGCTTTAACAACGAGACGAATGGCCATTCTGAGTGCTCTGAATTATGAACATCTACTTGGGGACTTTTCCGAAGAAGGGGATTAACTATAACACGGAAAGCAGACGAAACCGAATGTTAATTAGTATGCATTTTTGATATCAAAAATACATGTGTTGATATCAACAGTTAGCAGGTTAATTCTTGATATCAACAATTGTATTCTAGATATCAGCAATTATGGGTTAAATGTCACAACGGCTTGCCATAAAAATGTCCCCAATTGAAACAAACGGCAGGTAACTGCTGCTCTTTTGGAGGTCCCGGTAGCGCATTAAAACAGCGGGCTCTCTAACCTTTGTGCCACTTCGCTGGGATTAGAGCTCTGGAGCAGAGATTTGTGGCTTTAATCCCAGGCAGGAGATACAGTTGCTGTACATTTGCGCAAGGTACAGTACAGATTGCTCCAATAGAAACACAACTGTACAAAGGGGTCAAGATCTGTTAAAACAATGCTATATGTTGTAAGTCATGTAATCATTTAGAATAAGCAGAGACAGGTCACAAAGTGAACTGATTAAAATAGGAATTTATAAAATGTACTATGCTTTGAATTGCTTTGTATTATGTAAATCTGAATTTGTATTGTTTGATGCCTCGTACTGAACTGTATGTTTGCACGTTGTATTGCGCTTATGTTTTGTAAGTCGCCTTGGCTAAGGGCGTCTGCCAATCAATAAATAATAATAATTATATACTACTACTACTACTAATAATAATGCAGGACTGGTCATCTGAAAATGGAGATTATAGCAATACAAATCAACAACCCTCTACGGCTTTTTAATGTTCATACAATTACAGACAACCCACGAAGAAATTGTCACACACATAAAACAACAAAAAACGCATTCACTTGCTTTGCAAGGTGTACTTTTAAATGTACGGGGGCTGCAACGTATAAAATCCCATTAAGAATCAAGCCTCTGCCACCAAGACTGTAAACCAACCAAATCTCCATCAGTTCCAGCGATCTAATCGCAATATTCAACTTTTGAAATAATTTCCAAATCACAAGTGTGTGAGAGGCTGTGGCGAATGAGTTTTAGGTAGTGCTGTCCGACTCGAGATGCTGCGCACCTGCTAGAAATGTGCGCCTTCATTGGAAATAAGCGGTTTCCGCCGCTGATGTAGGCGTTTCTAGGCGAATGCAAGTCTCTTGTTGTGACGGCCGAATTCATGAACATCTCCATGAATGAGTTTGAGATCCTTATTGATGTGCAGGTGCGTGAGATCAAAGTCATTTTTCTTTCATAGCGGAGCACAAATGTGTTTGGAGTAGTTTTAGCGCACTGAATGCTCGCTCACCTGTTGCTGTCGTGACCGGTATGGTATAGGAACACATTACAAACTAATCACTCTCATCGTAAGTCTGTACAGTTACATTTTCGTCCACGAGAAATCCGGCTATTTCGCGCAGTGCTCCTAACGCTCCTCGCTTAACTCCTGCAGCTCAGAGGAGCGCCTGGCGTACGCGGTCCGAACCCCGAAAAAGTCACTGCTTTTGTTCAAAATACATGGATTCGATTTTTGTACACGCCACCGTCTCCGCAGTCGCTACCAAAATGACAATGTCAGTTTATCTTCATTACGTCATTCTGTTTCGACTAGTTTCAAAGGGTTTGCGGCGTTTCGGCATAGGAGAAAAAGCCCAAGCCGATCTGGGATCACCTCCAGTTGACCCAAAATACAGCAAACGCAAAGGTACACACTCCTAGCTCGGATTCCCGCTCTGTGACGAATGTATACATCTCAAATCAAACCTCAGATTCGATGTAACAGACCCAACACTGCATAGTGGCATCAGATGATCGTTTCTATGGAAAAATATGTAAACGGCCACGGGCATGGCGCACGCATGCACAGGTTTCTCTTCGAGATAATGACGTTAGTTGAACAGGAAGTTAATCCCTCATAGGTTAATTCACATTTGCTTTGAATAGATGAACATGCAAAGCTGCTTTTCGAACAATAATTCGTGATCTACACATCTGATCTAACCGGGTAGCTTCGTGTCGGATGTAAGCGTTTGTAACCCCGTTCTCCTCCTGCAGTTTCTACGATACAGTGTCCTCCGATCAGCTGTAGGCTGCCAGCCCCGTGGCACTGTGGTGGGATGTTCTGAAAGTGGGAATCTTTTTCTGAACACGTGATTCCGAGCCCTCCAGGGCCTAATTTTCGGCATCACTAGCTGTAGGCACAAAAGCTGCAGAGATCCTGGAAAGCAGCAACACGCCAACTGCGAGCTAAAGGACAGTTTTAGACCAGCTGTAGTGGCCATGGATTGCCATCCTGCTGAACTTGGAGAGCAAAGAGGAAAGACACAGGGCATGGTCTGTTCTCAGCTTTATTGATCATTCACACAACAGTCAAGCTGTGGGTGAGCTTGCTCTCCTGTACAGCACAGTCCCCAGCACAGCAATGCACACCACAGCCACAGCAGCCACCACACCAGCCAGGACCACAACCTCAGCAGAGATGCCTGCAAAGAAAGCCCACCCCACTGGTCACTCACTTTAGGTCAAACCCAGACTACAGCAAGAGACCGCAACCTCTGGCTCCAATTTCAATAGGCCCCAGTACCTGCTTCTTTGCGGTCCTCTGCAGTCAGGGGAGACCTCTGGGCATTCGTCTCCACTGGAGGGATGGCATCCTGCGGCTTCTCCAGCACACGCACAAACACTGTGGCATCACCTTCCCATTCTGGAAGGTGGAGAGGCTTGGATCCAGCCACACATACTATACCCCAGTACCACACGCACAACCAGGCAAAGGATCCTTACCCTCCTTGAAAGCCAAGTCCCTCCTGTACCTCCCAAAGTACCTGGATTTAGAGACAGGGCTACAGCTGGAGTCACAGCAGCTACAGACCTGATCGCTCCCATCCACCGAGCTCCAGCTACAATAGGGATACAGCCATCAGGACGGAGACCCGGAGAAGGACACCAAGGGCCTCAAGCACCCTCCTCCCCCTCTACCTGTTGCCCACAGGGTAGCAGGCCTTGTCCAGGTTGTCCACAGCCTGGGAAGCAGCAGTCACCTTCAGGTGGCAGGTCATGTAGATCTGAGCAGAACAGACATTGGCACAGTTAGTGCACCCTGGGAGAGCTGCTTCAATGCCCAAGAAGCCACACAGTTGAGAAAGCAGAGGCCAACCAAGCCAAAGATGCAAAAGCAGTAGTCAAAAGCTCAGAGGCAGAGTGGCTGGGAGACTTACAGAGCTGTTGGCATCATTGTGGAACCTGAAGGCATCAAGCACCATCTGCAGCTTAGTGACGTCCTGAGGTCTTGGCATGAAGTGAGAACTGGAGCCCGTCACCTTGGCATCAATCAGGCAACTGGGGACAGGAGGAAATCCATGATCAGTCCCTGCTCGGAGTCGACACCCAACACCTGCAAGCACCCTGGCCATGCTTAGCTATGGGATCTCACTCACCCATAGTTCCCAATGAAAGTGTAACTGGGAGAAGAGGTCGGGTCAGAGGTCAAGGTGGCCACACAGCTGTCCACAAACAGCCGCAGGGGCACGTGGCTGGCCTGGTTGACGGAGGCTTGGATGTTCAGGACGTCCCCCAGGAAGTACACGTTGGAGGGTCTAGGGGAGCTCCAGTCATCTGCGGAGACGGGGAGCAGCATGAGGCCTCTACAGAGCAGAGCAGCACTCCAGTACACGGGAGGGTTAGAGCTGCATTAGGTTGGCCTCTACCAGTCATGAGCTGCAGGGAGAAGTCCAGGAGATCCTCCGCAGACTTGGTGGAGGTGTATGGGACCCAGGTTGGCTGCAGGGCATCGCTGCTCACATTGTGGAGCCTATGGAGCAGACAGCAATTACACACCGATCCTACAGCAGCTAGGCTGAAGCAGTACTGCAGCAGAGTCCTCACCGGAGGTAGTGACACTCGATGTGGACAACAGCAGGGTCGGTTCTCACGATGCCAGTGTTGGCAATCGGGGACGGGTGGTAGTTTAGGGAGAAGCTGTAAACCAGCTCGTCTTCGGTCATCTACAAGTGAAAGGCACAACGGTTAAGCTCAGGATGGTTTAACCCATTCACCGTGCGAGTCTACAGCCGTATTCTCCCCCCTCCCCTACTTACCGACAGGGCGCTGCCACAGCCCTGCAGCTCCGACTGGAAGACCAGGACCGTGTGGTTCTGCCCACTGAGCGCACAGCCTCCCAGCTGGATATCCGCAGCCTGGATCAGCTCGCCGGTACCGAACAGGTCTCTCTCCACCGACACCTGGATCGCGCTGTCCCCGCACTGTGCCCACACGACGGGGGAGACTTGCTGCTTGAACAGAGAAGAATCCACTCGCACAACGGCCTTGGCTCTGGCGGGAGGCTTGGCTCTGGCTGCAGGCTTGGCTCTCGCCCACTTAGAAACTCTGCCGGCGTCGCAGAGCCCAGCGAACACACACAGCACTAGCAGCCCACACCAAGAAGCCCTCGTACGTAGCATTGTGGCGAAAATACAAGAACAGCTCACAGATTCGCGATGCTTACCCAGCCCACACCGCCTCCTTCTATACACTGAGATGATCCCGCTCAGCGTGTCTCTCTGAGGAGACAGCGCGACATTTTCACGTGGAATTCGGCGACAAGTGGGGCTGCAACAGCAGCGGCGCGGATCCAGCGCGGATCCCAGTGCGTCCCGTCCTGCACAGGTGCAGCGAGTAGTGACGACGGAACCGATTTTGCCGCTGTGTGAGCGTGTTTCGTGCTGTCCCGACTTCATTTTTTAGGCTACAGAGAGCAGATGAGCAACACTCAATTCAATGCTGTTGGTACCACTACCAGTACTCCAGCTAATGATTATAATAGTAGCCTGTGAGTTCGTAGAACTAGGACCCTGCCACCTGCTTTCCTCCCCGCGATAGGTGGCCGTGTCGTCTTTTTAAATAATCCCTTATTGATGAATAATCTCACGATTCCACGCGAATCATGTCAATTAGTCAAGTTATCAACAGAATACCAGGTGCTGTATTGAATTTTGCAATACACCTCGAAGCATGTCATTTCATGCCTTTACTAGGGAACTGGGATTATCCGAGACAAACGCAGTCTCATTATTACAATTCAATGACAGTGTGCACAAGGATTTCTCAACACTGTGCCAGGGATGTAATTCACGGGTTGCAGATTGCCGTATCTGTGACACAGTCACTTGACTTCATTTTGTATTTGATATGTTTTCTTCAACATTCGTTTGCACCTTTTTATTTCACTAACTTAACATTCTTTAATTACTTTGAATTTGGCTCGATTGAACTTGGGAAATGGGTTGTCAACAGCGTTCATGGCGGTTTTAATTGAATTATCCATAGAGCTCGTGATTGGTGGAAAATACAACTTCATTACAATACAATTCATTGTAATGTACAATACAATTCATCATTTTACAATCTGCTCAAAACAATATTTCAAGAAATAGAAAATATATAGGCGTTGCTGATTGCTCTTTGCGGTTTAGTCCCTTATTGATGAATAATCTCACGATTCCACACGAATCATGTCAATTCATCAGTCGGACACGTTGAATATTGCGGCAGCAACTGTACACAATTATTGAAAGGGGGCATGCAACGCGTTTTGACCTCATATTCATTACGATTGGTCAGAATGTGTCATTACGTCATTTCAGTGTTTCATTTTACGAGTTGCTAGAATTCTGTACCTTCTCTCCGGGACATATAACATGTGTGTTCATCCCATTGCTGGCTTTCTCTTCAGCCTACGGTTTACACCTTCACAACCGTGACTACATTTACAATATTTAATGGTTCATAAATATATTCGTCATGAAAGTAAATGAAATTAGTTTAAGAATTCATGTATTAGCAGGCGTTATCCATGGCGATGTAGACGTATAACCTATAAGCTATACAAAAGCTCAAATATGATCACTTCAGACCCAACCGGAGTAACTGCAATACTATTCAATAACTTCAGAAAGACGGAGTCAGTAGAAGAGCAAATACGGGTTCAAGTCACCTACGGGGCAGAACAAATTGGAACAAATAATGTGACCGTTACATCAGCGTCCGATACCACTGTCTCAAGTATTGTAGATACAAGGCAGTTTAAGTGCAGGATTATACAGCAGGTATAAAAAGAACACATCGCATATTGTAGATCACGGACTCATTTGAAAAGTAGAATACAGCGCAGTGCCAAATTGAAACAAATGTCGAATTGTAAGGGGTTTTAAAGCAATCTGAATTGCACCGCGGTTAGGTTATTCGACTCCCCCCAGACTTAGTCTTTTATCCTTCACTAACCGAGTGAAATTCTAGTTTCACGATGGTTTACAGTGGTTTAAAATTCAAGTAATAAAAAAGACACTGTTTTCAACATTCATTATCATTGTATTTTAACCGTCAGAATTAACGGAGATTCTGTTAAATGTTATTTTACAGTTGTGAACACTGATTATACGGTAGTTTGTCATTAAAGAATAAACATATTTCAACCTTCACTATTACAGTTAGTTAATTAACCTTCAAAACTACAGAGATTTTTTACAGTGTGGATACAGGAAGCTTATTGGGATTTCTTCTTTGGATCTGGGCAACATGCCAATCAATACAGATCAAGCAAAAGACCAAGTTTAATCCACCTCAGGACTATACTCTCAGCAACCCCTCACACACGAAAGGGAATTCTGAGCAGCGGACACAAGGAGGGGCCACTTGTTGCCACCCCTGTAAAAGGCACAGTAGGGCCACGAGTACTACACACCGGTTGGCATGCATTACTAGAGGGAAGAGCAGCCACTGAACAGAGGGCCTGGAGTCAGGCTCTGGAGCACACGGCTGAAGGATCTTTGCAAGGCAAGAAGAAACGGAGCGAGTCAGACATTTCACAGTCCACATTTTATTCAAAAACCTGCTCCAGTTACAGTTGGGATGCCCGCATGTGGGGCCTGGCTCTCCACACAGCCGCCAGCACCACAGCACAGAGCACAAGCACCGTGAAGGCAGCCACGGTCAGCACACCATAGCCGAAAGCCTGGGGCACTGTGGAGACGGGAGAGGGACAGGCAGCTCACAAGGGTGCAGACATGAGAGGGCTGAGCGCCAGCAGAGTGTCAAAGCTCCCCTCCTCACCTTCACTGGGAGAAGCCCTCCTGTCCACAGCAGGGAGCTCAGAGGCAGTCAGGATCACTTCCCCACTGGACACCACGGCCATCTCCCTGGAGGCCCTCTGCACCGGGGCAACGGCTCTCCCTGAAGGGACAAGAGCAGCATTACAGAAGCAGCCCCTCCACTGGGGGAGCCTTAGGGAAAGATGCCAGTCCAGCTCACACTGGAACCGAGCCACTCACTCATTCTCTGGTTGCACGGAGTGACACAGCGGTCAGTAGCACTGGGTTGGCACACTGCTGCACTACAGTGGATGAACACCTGGGGGAGCACGAGATGCAGTACAATACAATGCCGCCATGGGGAATGTGGCGTTCCTTGGCCAATAGACCCTTACCTTCGCCTTCAGAGGGAGCTGGGAGCCAGCATCCACAAAAGTGAACATCTGCACGATGAAGCGCTTGTAGTGCGTTGGGTATGGCAGCCCTGAAGAGCCAGCCACAGGAACCAAGGTGGTCTGGTACTGGTCATCTCTGTACGGACACCTGGAAAGAGCACCACACATGGGTCAAGAGGTCTGCCTAAACCACCAACACAAGCTGGCCGGCAAGAGATACAGGGCTCCAGTTACCCAGCAACCAGCAGGCTCCACTGGGGCTGGCCGAGCGGGCTGGGGGTGGAAGTTGCCCAGCAGTCTTCCAGAGTCAGGACAATGTTGGGGTCGGTCCTATTCAGGATGCGAACCTCAACATACACAGGATCCCGCAGGACCTTGGTCACGGGGTAGTCCCCATCACCGTAGTAGGCGTCATACACAGCTTCTACAGGAGGAACGACGGAGAGCTTTAGGAAGCCAGCATGCATTGGAAACCAGTACATAGCATGGCCATGTACAAGGGCTCATCACAGTACCCGTTGCAATCCTGAGCTCCACACTGAGAGGTCCAGGGGCCACGACTGAAGGAGGAGGCGGGGCTGCAGTGTACACTACAGCCTCCACAGGAACAAGCTCACTGCCCGAATACTTGCACAGGAAGGTCAGCCTGGAAGGAGAAGCAGGCAGCCATTGGACCCAGTCGGGTACTGGCACATGGAGACGGCCACTGGGGAGCCCCACTTACTCATAGTAGCTGTCCCTGGTGATGGAGCCATCAGGCCCCTCCTGCACATCACGTTTAGAGGACATCGTGTTCTCGTACACCACATCGCCACCCTCACTCTGGAAGAGGGAAGCAGACCCTCACGTTATACAGCCAAGACAATCAGCACAAGGCGCTGCAATGCTCAGGCCAAAGCTGGGAACCGCTTCCTCACCTTCAGTGTGCTGCCACAGGCACTGACTGGGAACTGGAACAAGGCAAAGCCAGCAGTGGTGCCAACAGGGCTGCAGGGGGCGCCCTGACCCCCCAGCAGGCTGACGGTGTCAAGGCTCAGCGGAGGCCTGGTCACATTCCTGGGTACTACAACCACAAACTGACCATCCGTGGTGCATTGCACAGTCACTGGAGGGAGAGGGGAGAAGATTAGCAAAGCAATGCGCTCAGGAGCCGTTTGTACGAGATTTTGCCCATACCACTCACCCTCATTGCTGTAATAACAGGGCTGTCTTCCCCTCTGATCAAAGCAGCAGTTACTCGCTTCACAGTCGGCTCTACTGATTGCAGGGGCGCCACACGCCATTTTCTCGTTGTCACTAACCGAGCAGTTCTGACCCTGGGCTATAGACACGTCCACCGCAGCCGCCATCAGCAGACAGACAAGACTCCAGACCCGCACGCTCATCCCACACCTCTCCATTGTGCAACTCGGCAACGAAGTGCCGAGAAGCGGCGCTCCGCTCCTTAAATAATCCGGCGCCCTGATTGGCTCAGGGCTGGCCCTGGCGCAGCAGGCTGCACGAGGATTTCAGCCACCCCAGCGGGCCAGTCGGGCTCTTTGGTGGAGCTCTCGCTTTGCTGCCGCACAATCACTGTCAGATGCCACATCACTGTCTGTCGGCAAGCCCGCCGCGCCCCGCTGCGCTCACTTCACTGCCCCGGCTCTCAACGCACAGCTCCCCTACCTACTGAGCACTCATCTCCAAGACTTTCACAGCTTTTTAGAGAGAGTTCCGACTCATCATACGGTCGGTGTGCGACACTCGCAACAGTAGCAGTGAAGATGAATAACTGTATGACATTGTAACACGTCTTCTTCAGAGACAGTGAATGCTGGATTTTGAAAAGAACGGAAATGCAAAAGCACATTGAAATTGAGCATCGAGTTCAACTTTAAACGGACAGTGTGCCTCATCACGTCCTCCTTGTGACTTGGGACGAGAACACGATTTGATGCCCTGATTGCAACGAACCAATTACTTCCAGCGTCACCGAGTGCACTCTGAAAATGTATGGCAAGCAGTTGTGACATTTAATCCATCATTTCTAAAATCAAAAATACAATTGGTGATATCAAGAATGATCTGCTATTTTTGATATCACCAATTGTATTTTGGATTTCATAAACTGTATTTTTGATATCAGAAATTGAATTTTTGATATCAAAAATGCATACTAATTATAGCATCCGGTTCTATTTGTCATATCAAAAATGCATACTAATTATCATACGGTTCTATTTTTCATATCAAAAATGCATACTAATTGACGTCCGGTGATTTGAAACTCAACCCTTTACACTCCGCCCCATTATTTTCAGATCTTCCGCGATCGGAGAAATAAATTGTACGTTTTTCAAAACTATAAAATATACCAGAGACTGGAGAAACTAGAGACCGGGAGCTTTCAAACGATGTCTTACTCGCGTATGTAGAGTCTTCATAGCATGGGCTACAGGCTTGCGAAATCAGCCATGTGTCCTAGTGTACAGGGCTGATTTGCGTATGCCCGAGTGTTTGTTTCTAGCCTGTCAGCCGATTTGCCTTAAAATACGAAAGGTCACAACTTGGTCTTTAATTTGATACAAGATAAAAGCATATGGCACAACGAAGCAAGGGGAAACACGGTAACACTTTACAATAATGGGCATTAATTCCTCATGAATTCCGATAGTACAACACGGGGAAAACACATGAATGCATGATGTAATTCTTGTGAACTCATTTGTAATTCAAGTATGTGAATTCATCATGATGTAAAGACTCTTATTCATATGGAATTCTTTTTTAATCCCCTGGCGAGCGAGTAAGAGGGTATGAATTCATTATGATTCATGATTATTAAGGGTCTTCTTTTCTGCAGTATGTTCCTCATGAATTAATTCGTAATTCAACAAATGGTGTTAATCATGTGTACAAATCGGGACTGGCTATTTGAATAAAAGCAAACAAAATATATGGATTCATCTCAATTTTGAATTTTAAAATATATTTTTCTTGCAATAATCGGCGTTATGCCAAGTTACGTTTTCTCGTAAGGAATCGAGCTTATTTACAAGCTAATCACATGCACTTCATGTTTAAAGACAATTATTTTGAAGTCATGACTTATTCATGTTTTTCTCCTAATGAACACTGCATGATCGAACAACTATAGTCAACTGAAATATGTGGGTATAGCCGCTTCATGCTTTGCTGTAAGGGCATACAATTATTGTTTTTAAATGTTAGCGCATGTATATACGTGTAAATATTGTAGCGATATCTGCTGCGTGTGTTCGCCACCAAAACAACAAATAATCGGACCGAGCCGTGTTTCCTGCAACAGGCTTTATTTTTCAAAACATTGTAATGCAGCTACACCCGTCTCTATCACTTCTGTCCTGTCCTACTTCTGCGGCGGACCGGGCGCCCCTATATATGCCCTCGGCCCGTGACGTCTCCCCCAATCACGGCGCCTAAGTTCCCGCGCTGCGCTGACCCATGAACGCGGAATTCAGTATTTCCCTCTGTCTAACAGTAATAATTACATTGTTCATTGTTTTCTTGTTTTACTCTGTTTTTAAAGTCTGTAAAGCGCTTTGAGCACCATCAAAAAAGCGCTGAATAAATAAAGGTATTATTATTATTGTTATTATTATGATCACTGAATGCCGTGGGACGCGTTGATGACCCAGCGGACCCGTGTGTGACTCGATTCACAGGCACATCGGGGCACCGTTTGTAGTAGTACATCCCAAACAGCATGAAACCCCTATACCTACATATTTTACTATACATTCTTGCCCCTAGACTAAGGACTTTACTATAATGCTCTGCTCATGCAGTGTTCATTACGAGATAACATGAATCAGTCATGACTTTCAAATAATTGGCTGTAAACATGAAGTGCATTAGCTTGTAAATAAGCATGATTCTTTACAAGAAAACGTAACGTGACAGAACCCCGATTATTACAAGCAATAATACATTTTAAACCTCAAAATTGTGATGAATCCATACATTTTGTTTGCTTTTATTCAAATAGCCAGTCTCGATTTGTATTGAATTTGTATTTGTAATGAGTTCATACCCTCTTACTTGCTTGCCAGGGGGTTGTGAAAAACATGAATTCATGTGTGAAGACATATACATACATCTGAGTTCACAAGAATAACATCATGCATTCATGTGTTTTTCCTGTGTTGTACTATCGGAATTCATGAAGAATGAATGCCCATTATTGTAAAGTGTTACCAGAAACACAAACAGGAAAAATGCCAGTAGAGAATGGCTACCGCTGAGATTGTTTATTCAACAGTGAACAGGGCAATGTCAGGCTTTAACAACGAGACGAATGGCCATTCTGAGTGCTCTGAATTATGAACATCTACTTGGGGACTTTTCCGAAGAAGGGGATTAACTATAACACGGAAAGCAGACGAAACCGAATGTTAATTAGTATGCATTTTTGATATCAAAAATACATTTGTTGATATCAACAGTTAGCAGGTTAATTCTTGATATCAACAATTGTATTCTAGATATCAGCAATTATGGGTTAAATGTCACAACGGCTTGCCATAAAAATGTCCCCAATTGAAACAAACGGCAGGTAACTGCTGCTCTTTTGGAGGTCCCGGTAGCGCATTAAAACAGCGGGCTCTCTAACCTTTGTGCCACTTCGCTGGGATTAGAGCTCTGGAGCAGAGATTTGTGGCTTTAATCCCAGGCAGGAGATACAGTTGCTGTACGTTTGCGCAAGGTACAGTACAGATTGCTCCAATAGAAACACAACTGTACAAAGGGGTCAAGATCTGTTAAAACAATGCTATATGTTGTAAGTCATGTAATCATTTAGAATAAGCAGAGACAGGTCACAAAGTGAACTGATTAAAATAGGAATTTATAAAATGTACTATGCTTTGAATTGCTTTGTATTATGTAAATCTGAATTTGTATTGTTTGATGCCTCGTACTGAACTCTATGTTTGCACGTTGTATTGCGCTTATGTTTTGTAAGTCGCCTTGGCTAAGGGCGTCTGCCAATCAATAATAATAATAATTATATACTACTACTACTACTAATAATAATGCAGGACTGGTCATCTGAAAATGGAGATTATAGCAATACAAATCAACAACCCTCTACGGCTATTTAATGTTCATACAATTACAGACAACCCACGAAGAAATTGTCACACACATAAAACAACAAAAAACGCATTCACTTGCTTTGCAAGGTGTACCTTTAAATGTACGGGGGCTGCAACGTATAAAATCCCATTAAGAATCAAGCCTCTGCCACTAAGACTGTAAACCAACCAAATCTCCATCAGTTCCAGCGATCTAATCGCAATATTCAACTTTTGAAATAATTTCCAAATCACAAGTGTGTGAGAGGCTGTGGCGAATGAGTTTTAGGTAGTGCTGTCCGACTCGAGATGCTGCGCACCTGCTAGAAATGTGCGCCTTCATTGGAAATAAGCGGTTTCCGCCGCTGATGTAGGCGTTTCTAGGCGAATGCAAGTCTCTTGTTGTGACGGCCGAATTCATGAACATCTCCATGAATGAGTTTGAGATCCTTATTGATGTGCAGGTGCCTGAGATCAAAGTCATTTTTCTTTCATAGCGGAGCACAAATGTGTTTGGAGTAGTTTTAGCGCACTGAATGCTCGCTCACCTGTTGCTGTCGTGACCGGTATGGTATAGGAACACATTACAAACTAATCACTCTCATCGTAAGTCTGTACAGTTACATTTTCGTCCACGAGAAATCCGGCTATTTCGCGCAGTGCTCCTAACGCTCCTCGGTTAACTCCTGCAGCTCAGAGGAGCGCCTGGCGTACGCGGTCCGAACCCCGAAAAAGTCACTGCTTTTGTTCAAAATACATGTATTCGATTTTTGTATACGCCACCGTCTCCGCAGTCGCTACCAAAATGACAATGTCAGTTTATCTTCATTACGTCATTCTGTTTCGACTAGTTTCAAAGGGTTTGCGGCGTTTCGGCATAGGAGAAAAAGCCCAAGCCGATCTGGGATCACCTCCAGTTGACCCAAAATACAGCAAACGCAAAGGTACACACTCCTAGCTCGGATTCCCGCTCTGTGACGAATGTATACATCTCAAATCAAACCTCAGATTCGATGTAACAGACCCAACACTGCATAGTGGCATCAGATGATCGTTTCTATGGAAAAATATGTAAACGGCCACGGGCATGGCGCACGCATGCACAGGTTTCTCTTCGAGATAATGACGTTAGTTGAACAGGAAGTTAATCCCTCATAGGTTAATTCACATTTGCTTTGAATAGATGAACATGCAAAGCTGCTTTTCGAACAATAATTCGTGATCTACACATCTGATCTAACCGGGTAGCTTCGTGTCGGATGTAAGCGTTTGTAACCCCGTTCTCCTCCTGCAGTTTCTACGATACAGTGTCCTCCGATCAGCTGTAGGCTGCCAGCCCCGTGGCACTGTGGTGCGATGTTCTGAAAGTGGGAATCTTTTTCTGAACACGTGATTTCGAGCCCTCCAGGGCCTAATTTTCGGCATCACTAGCTGTAGGCACAAAAGCTGCAGAGATCCTGGAAAGCAGCAACACGCCAACTGCGAGCTAAAGGACAGTTTTAGACCAGCTGTAGTGGCCATGGATTGCCATCCTGCTGAACTTGGAGAGCAAACAGGAAAGACACAGGGCATGGTCTGTTCTCAGCTTTATTGATCATTCACACAACAGTCAAGCTGTGGGTGAGCTTGCTCTCCTGTACAGCACAGTCCCCAGCACAGCAATGCACACCACAGCCACAGCAGCCACCACACCAGCCAGGAGCACAACCTCAGCAGAGATGCCTGCAAAGAAAGCCCACCCCACTGGTCACTCACTTTAGGTCAAACCCAGACTACAGCAAGAGACCGCAACCTCTGGCTCCAATTTCAATAGGCCCCAGTACCTGCTTCTTTGCGGTCCTCTGCAGTCAGGGGAGACCTCTGGGCATTCGTCTCCACTGGAGGGATGGCATCCTGCGGCTTCTCCAGCACACGCACAAACACTGTGGCATCACCTTCCCATTCTGGAAGGTGGAGAGGCTTGGATCCAGCCACACATACTATACCCCAGTACCACACGCACAACCAGGCAAAGGATCCTTACCCTCCTTGAAAGCCAAGTCCCTCCTGTACCTCCCAAAGTACCTGGATTTAGAGACAGGGCTACAGCTGGAGTCACAGCAGCTACAGACCTGATCGCTCCCATCCACCGAGCTCCAGCTACAATAGGGATACAGCCATCAGGACGGAGACCCGGAGAAGGACACCAAGGGCCTCAAGCACCCTCCTCCCCCTCTACCTGTTGCCCACAGGGTAGCAGGCCTTGTCCAGGTTGTCCACAGCCTGGGAAGCAGCAGTCACCTTCAGGTGGCAGGTCATGTAGATCTGAGCAGAACAGACATTGGCACAGTTAGTGCACCCTGGGAGAGCTGCTTCAATGCCCAAGAAGCCACACAGTTGAGAAAGCAGAGGCCAACCAAGCCAAAGATGCAAAAGCAGTAGTCAAAAGCTCAGAGGCAGAGTGGCTGGGAGACTTACAGAGCTGTTGGCATCATTGTGGAACCTGAAGGCATCAAGCACCATCTGCAGCTTAGTGACGTCCTGAGGTCTTGGCATGAAGTGAGAACTGGAGCCCGTCACCTTGGCATCAATCAGGCAACTGGGGACAGGAGGAAATCCATGATCAGTCCCTGCTCGGAGTCGACACCCAACACCTGCAAGCACCCTGGCCATGCTTAGCTATGGGATCTCACTCACCCATAGTTCCCAATGAAAGTGTAACTGGGAGAAGAGGTCGGGTCAGAGGTCAAGGTGGCCACACAGCTGTCCACAAACAGCCGCAGGGGCACGTGGCTGGCCTGGTTGACGGAGGCTTGGATGTTCAGGACGTCCCCCAGGAAGTACACGTTGGAGGGTCTAGGGGAGCTCCAGTCATCTGCGGAGACGGGGAGCAGCATGAGGCCTCTACAGAGCAGAGCAGCACTCCAGTACACGGGAGGGTTAGAGCTGCATTAGGTTGGCCTCTACCAGTCATGAGCTGCAGGGAGAAGTCCAGGAGATCCTCCGCAGACTTGGTGGAGGTGTATGGGACCCAGGTTGGCTGCAGGGCATCGCTGCTCACATTGTGGAGCCTATGGAGCAGACAGCAATTACACACCGATCCTACAGCAGCTAGGCTGAAGCAGTACTGCAGCAGAGTCCTCACCGGAGGTAGTGACACTCGATGTGGACAACAGCAGGGTCGGTTCTCACGATGCCAGTGTTGGCAATCGGGGACGGGTGGTAGTTTAGGGAGAAGCTGTAAACCAGCTCGTCTTCGGTCATCTACAAGTGAAAGGCACAACGGTTAAGCTCAGGATGGTTTAACCCATTCACCGTGCGAGTCTACAGCCGTATTCTCCCCCCTCCCCTACTTACCGACAGGGCGCTGCCACAGCCCTGCAGCTCCGACTGGAAGACCAGGACCGTGTCGTTCTGCCCACTGAGCGCACAGCCTCCCAGCTGGATATCCGCAGCCTGGATCAGCTCGCCGGTACCGAACAGGTCTCTCTCCACCGACACCTGGATCGCGCTGTCCCCGCACTGTGCCCACACGACGGGGGAGACTTGCTGCTTGAACAGAGAAGAATCCACTCGCACAACGGCCTTGGCTCTGGCGGGAGGCTTGGCTCTGGCTGCAGGCTTGGCTCTCGCCCACTTAGAAACTCTGCCGGCGTCGCAGAGCCCAGCGAACACACACAGCACTAGCAGCCCACACCAAGAAGCCCTCGTACGTAGCATTGTGGCGAAAATACAAGAACAGCTCACAGATTCGCGATGCTTACCCAGCCCACACCGCCTCCTTTTATACACTGAGATGATCCCGCTCAGCGTGTCTCTCTGAGGAGACAGCGCGACATTTTCACGTGGAATTCGGCGACAAGTGGGGCTGCAACAGCAGCGGCGCGGATCCAGCGCGGATCCCAGTGCGTCCCGTCCTGCACAGGTGCAGCGAGTAGTGACGACGGAACCGATTTTGCCGCTGTGTGAGCGTGTTTCGTGCTGTCCCGACTTCATTTTTTAGGCTACAGAGAGCAGATGAGCAACACTCAATTCAATGCTGTTGGTACCACTACCAGTACTCCAGCTAATGATTATAATAGTAGCCTGTGAGTTCGTAGAACTAGGACCCTGCCACCTGCTTTCCTCCCCGCGATAGGTGGCCGTGTCGTCTTTTTAAATAATCCCTTATTGATGAATAATCTCACGATTCCACGCGAATCATGTCAATTAGTCAAGTTATCAACAGAATACCAGGTGCTGTATTGAATTTTGCAATACACCTCGAAGCATGTCATTTCATGCCTTTACTAGGGAACTGGGATTATCCGAGACAAACGCAGTCTCATTATTACAATTCAATGACAGTGTGCACAAGGATTTCTCAACACTGTGCCAGGGATGTAATTCACGGGTTGCAGATTGCCGTATCTGTGACACAGTCACTTGACTTCATTTTGTATTTGATATGTTTTCTTCAACATTCGTTTGCACCTTTTTATTTCACTAACTTAACATTCTTTAATTACTTTGAATTTGGCTCGATTGAACTTGGGAAATGGGTTGTCAACAGCGTTCATGGCGGTTTTAATTGAATTATCCATAGAGCTCGTGATTGGTGGAAAATACAACTTCATTACAATACAATTCATTGTAATGTACAATACAATTCATCATTTTACAATCTGCTCAAAACAATATTTCAAGAAATAGAAAATATATAGGCGTTGCTGATTGCTCTTTGCGGTTTAGTCCCTTATTGATGAATAATCTCACGATTCCACACGAATCATGTCAATTCATCAGTCGGACACGTTGAATATTGCGGCAGCAACTGTACACAATTATTGAAAGGGGGCATGCATCGCGTTTTGACCTCATATTCATTACGATTGGTCAGAATGTGTCATTACGTCATTTCAGTGTTTCATTTTACGAGTTGCTAGAATTCTGTACCTTCTCTCCGGAACATATAACATGTGTGTTCATCCCATTGCTGGCTTTCTCTTCAGCCTACGGTTTACACCTTCACAACCGTGACTACATTTACAATATTTAATGGTTCATAAATATATTCGTCATGAAAGTAAATGAAATTAGTTTAAGAATTCATGTATTAGCAGGCGTTATCCATGGCGATGTAGACGTATAACCTATAAGCTATACAAAAGCTCAAATATGATCACTTCAGACCCAACCGGAGTAACTGCAATACTATTCAATAACTTCAGAAAGACGGAGTCAGTAGAAGAGCAAATACGGGTTCAAGTCACCTACGGGGCAGAACAAATTGGAACAAATAATGTGACCGTTACATCAGCGTCCGATACCACTGTCTCAAGTATTGTAGATACAAGGCAGTTTAAGTGCAGGATTATACAGCAGGTATAAAAAGAACACATCGCATATTGTAGATCACGGACTCATTTGAAAAGTAGAATACAGCGCAGTGCCAAATTGAAACAAATGTCGAATTGTAAGGGGTTTTAAAGCAATCTGAATTGCACCGCGGTTAGGTTATTCGACTCCCCCCAGACTTACAGTCTTTTATCCTTCACTAACCGAGTGAAATTCTAGTTTCACGATGGTTTACAGTGGTTTAAAATTCAAGTAATAAAAAAGACACTGTTTTCAACATTCATTATCATTGTATTTTAACCGTCAGAATTAACGGAGATTCTGTTAAATGTTATTTTACAGTTGTGAACACTGATTATACGGTAGTTTGTCATTAAAGAATAAACATATTTCAACCTTCACTATTACAGTTAGTTAATTAACCTTCAAAACTACAGAGATTTTTTACAGTGTGGATACAGGAAGCTTATTGGGATTTCTTCTTTGGATCTGGGCAACATGCCAATCAATACAGATCAAGCAAAAGACCAAGTTTAATCCACCTCAGGACTATACTCTCAGCAACCCCTCACACACGAAAGGGAATTCTGAGCAGCGGACACAAGGAGGGGCCACTTGTTGCCACCCCTGTAAAAGGCACAGTAGGGCCACGAATACTACTCACCGGTTGGCGTGCATTACTAGAGGGAAGAGCAGCCACTGAACAGAGGGCCTGGAGTCAGGCTCTGGAGCACACGGCTGAAGGATCTTTGCAAGGCAAGAAGAAACGGAGCGAGTCAGACATTTCACAGTCCACATTTTATTCAAAAACCTGCTCCAGTTACAGTTGGGATGCCCGCATGTGGGGCCTGGCTCTCCACACAGCCGCCAGCACCACAGCACAGAGCACAAGCACCGTGAAGGCAGCCACGGTCAGCACACCATAGCCGAAAGCCTGGGGCACTGTGGAGACGGGAGAGGGACAGGCAGCTCACAAGGGTGCAGACATGAGAGGGCTGAGCGCCAGCAGAGTGTCAAAGCTCCCCTCCTCACCTTCACTGGGAGAAGCCCTCCTGTCCACAGCAGGGAGCTCAGAGGCAGTCAGGATCACTTCCCCACTGGACACCACGGCCATCTCCCTGGAGGCCCTCTGCACCGGGGCAACAGCTCTCCCTGAAGGGACAAGAGCAGCATTACAGAAGCAGCCCCTCCACTGGGGGAGCCTTAGGGAAAGATGCCAGTCCAGCTCACACTGGAACCGAGCCACTCACTCATTCTCTGGTTGCACGGAGTGACACAGCGGTCAGTAGCACTGGGTTGGCACACTGCTGCACTACAGTGGATGAACACCTGGGGGAGCACGAGATGCAGTACAATACAATGCCGCCATGGGGAATGTGGCGTTCCTTGGCCAATAGACCCTTACCTTCGCCTTCAGAGGGAGCTGGGAGCCAGCATCCACAAAAGTGAACATCTGCACGATGAAGCGCTTGTAGTGCGTTGGGTATGGCAGCCCTGAAGAGCCAGCCACAGGAACCAAGGTGGTCTGGTACTGGTCATCTCTGTACGGACACCTGGAAAGAGCACCACACATGGGTCAAGAGGTCTGCCTAAACCACCAACACAAGCTGGCCGGCAAGAGATACAGGGCTCCAGTTACCCAGCAACCAGCAGGCTCCACTGGGGCTGGCCGAGCGGGCTGGGGGTGGAAGTTGCCCAGCAGTCTTCCAGAGTCAGGACAATGTTGGGGTCGGTCCTATTCAGGATGCGAACCTCAACATACACAGGATCCCGCAGGACCTTGGTCACGGGGTAGTCCCCATCACCGTAGTAGGCGTCATACACAGCTTCTACAGGAGGAACGACGGAGAGCTTTAGGAAGCCAGCATGCATTGGAAACCAGTACATAGCATGGCCATGTACAAGGGCTCATCACAGTACCCGTTGCAATCCTGAGCTCCACACTGAGAGGTCCAGGGGCCACGACTGAAGGAGGAGGCGGGGCTGCAGTGTACACTACAGCCTCCACAGGAACAAGCTCACTGCCCGAATACTTGCACAGGAAGGTCAGCCTGGAAGGAGAAGCAGGCAGCCATTGGACCCAGTCGGGTACTGGCACATGGAGACGGCCACTGGGGAGCCCCACTTACTCATAGTAGCTGTCCCTGGTGATGGAGCCATCAGGCCCCTCCTGCACATCACGTTTAGAGGACATCGTGTTCTCGTACACCACATCGCCACCCTCACTCTGGAAGAGGGAAGCAGACCCTCACGTTATACAGCCAAGACAATCAGCACAAGGCGCTGCAATGCTCAGGCCAAAGCTGGGAACCGCTTCCTCACCTTCAGTGTGCTGCCACAGGCACTGACTGGGAACTGGAACAAGGCAAAGCCAGCAGTGGTGCCAACAGGGCTGCAGGGGGCGCCCTGACCCCCCAGCAGGCTGACGGTGTCAAGGCTCAGCGGAGGCCTGGTCACATTCCTGGGTACTACAACCACAAACTGACCATCCGTGGTGCATTGCACAGTCACTGGAGGGAGAGGGGAGAAGATTAGCAAAGCAATGCGCTCAGGAGCCGTTTGTACGAGATTTTGCCCATACCACTCACCCTCATTGCTGTAATAACAGGGCTGTCTTCCCCTCTGATCAAAGCAGCAGTTACTCGCTTCACAGTCGGCTCTACTGATTGCAGGGGCGCCACACGCCATTTTCTCGTTGTCACTAACCGAGCAGTTCTGACCCTGGGCTATAGACACGTCCACCGCAGCCGCCATCAGCAGACAGACAAGACTCCAGACCCGCACGCTCATCCCAGACCTGTCCATTGTGCAACTCGGCAACGAAGTGCCGAGAAGCGGCGCTCCGCTCCTTAAATAATCCGGCGCCCTGATTGGCTCAGGGCTGGCCCTGGCGCAGCAGGCTGCACGAGGATTTCAGCCACCCCAGCGGGCCAGTCGGGCTCTTTGGTGGAGCTCTCGCTTTGCTGCCGCACAATCACTGTCAGATGCCACATCACTGTCTGTCGGCAAGCCCGCCGCGCCCCGCTGCGCTCACTTCACTGCCCCGGCTCTCAACGCACAGCTCCCCTACCTACTGAGCACTCATCTCCAAGACTTTCACAGCTTTTTAGAGAGAGTTCCGACTCATCATACGGTCGGTGTGCGACACTCGCAACACTAGCAGTGAAGATGAATAGCTGTATGACATTGTAACACGTCTTCTTCAGAGACAGTGAATGCTGGATTTTGAAAAGAACGGAAATGCAAAAGCACATTGAAATTGAGCATCGAGTTCAACTTTAAACGGACAGTGTGCCTCATCACGTCCTCCTTGTGACTTGGGACGAGAACACGATTTGATGCCCTGATTGCAACGAACCAATTACTTCCAGCGTCACCGAGTGCACTCTGAAAATGTATGGCAAGCAGTTGTGACATTTAATCCATCATTTCTAAAATCAAAAATACAATTGGTGATATCAAGAATGATCTGCTATTTTTGATATCACCAATTGTATTTTGGATTTCATAAACTGTATTTTTGATATCAGAAATTGAATTTTTGCAATCAAAAATGCATACTAATTATAGCATCCGGTTCTATTTGTCATATCAAAAATGCATACTAATTATCATACGGTTCTATTTGTCATATCAAAAATGCATACTAATTGACGTCCGGTGATTTGAAACTCAACCCTTTACACTCCGCCCCATTATTTTCAGATCTTCCGCGATCGGAGAAATAAATTGTACGTTTTTCAAAACTATAAAATATACCAGAGACTGGAGAAACTAGAGACCGGGAGCTTTCAAACGATGTCTTACTCGCGTATGTAGAGTCTTCATAGCATGGGCTACAGGCTTGCGAAATCAGCCATGTGTCCTAGTGTACAGGGCTGATTTGCGTATGCCCGAGTGTTTGTTTCTAGCCTGTCAGCCGATTTGCCTTAAAATACGAAAGGTCACAACTTGGTCTTTAATTTGATACAAGATAAAAGCATTTGGCACAACGAAGCAAGGGGAAACACGGTAACACTTTACAATAATGGGCATTAATTCCTCATGAATTCCGATAGTACAACACGGGGAAAACACATGAATGCATGATGTAATTCTTGTGAACTCATTTGTAATTCAAGTATGTGAATTCATCATGATGTAAAGACTCTTATTCATATGGAATTCTTTTTTAATCCCCAGGCGAGCGAGTAAGAGGGTATGAATTCATTATGATTCATGATTATTAAGGGTCTTCTTTTCTGCAGTATGTTCCTCATGAATTAATTCGTAATTCAACAAATGGTGTTAATCATGTGTACAAATCGGGACTGGCTATTTGAATAAAAGCAAACAAAATATATGGATTCATCTCAATTTTGAATTTTAAAATATATTTTTCTTGCAATAATCGGCGTTATGCCAAGTTACGTTTTCTCGTAAGGAATCGAGCTTATTTACAAGCTAATCACATGCACTTCATGTTTAAAGACAATTATTTTGAAGTCATGACTTATTCATGTTTTTCTCCTAATGAACACTGCATGATCGAACAACTATAGTCAACTGAAATATGTGGGTATAGCCGCTTCATGCTTTGCTGTAAGGGCATACAATTATTGTTTTTAAATGTTAGCGCATGTATATACGTGTAAATATTGTAGCGATATCTGCTGCGTGTGTTCGCCACCAAAACAACAAATAATCGGACCGAGCCGTGTTTCCTGCAACAGGCTTTATTTTTCAAAACATTGTAATGCAGCTACACCCGTCTCTATCACTTCTGTCCTGTCCTACTTCTGCGGCGGACCGGGCGCCCCTATATATGCCCTCGGCCCGTGACGTCTCCCCCAATCACGGCGCCTAAGTTCCCGCGCTGCGCTGACCCATGAACGCGGAATTCAGTATTTCCCTCTGTCTAACAGTATTAATTACATTGTTCATTGTTTTCTTGTTTTACTCTGTTTTTAAAGTCTGTAAAGCGCTTTGAGCACCATCAAAAAAGCGCTGAATAAATAAAGGTATTATTATTGTTATTATTATGATCACTGAATGCCGTGGAACGCGTTGATGACCCAGCGGACCCGTGTGTGACTCGATTCACAGGCACATCGGGGCACCGTTTGTAGTAGTACATCCCAAACAGCATGAAACCCCTATACCTACATATTTTACTATACATTCTTGCCCCTAGACTAAGGACTTTACTATAATGCTCTGCTCATGCAGTGTTCATTACGAGATAACATGAATCAGTCATGACTTTCAAATATTTGGCTGTAAACATGAAGTGCATTAGCTTGTAAATAAGCATGATTCTTTACAAGAAAACGTAACGTGGCAAAACCCCGATTATTACAAGCAATAATACATTTTAAACCTCAAAATTGTGATGAATCCATACATTTTGTTTGCTTTTATTCAAATAGCCAGTCTCGATTTGTATTGAATTTGTATTTGTAATGAGTTCATACCCTCTTACTTGCTTGCCAGGGGGTTGTGAAAAACATGAATTCATGTGTGAAGACATATACATACATCTGAGTTCACAAGAATAACATCATGCATTCATGTGTTTTTCCTGTGTTGTACTATCGGAATTCATGAAGAATGAATGCCCATTATTGTAAAGTGTTACCAGAAACACAAACAGGAAAAATGCCAGTAGAGAATGGCTACCGCTGAGATTGTTTATTCAACAGTGAACAGGGCAATGTCAGGCTTTAACAACGAGACGAATGGCCATTCTGAGTGCTCTGAATTATGAACATCTACTTGGGGACTTTTCCGAAGAAGGGGATTAACTATAACACGGAAAGCAGACGAAACCGAATGTTAATTAGTATGCATTTTTGATATCAACAGTTAGCAGGTTAATTCTTGATATCAACAATTGTATTCTAGATATCAGCAATTATGGATTAAATGTCACAACGGCTTGCCATAAAAATGTCCCCAATTGAAACAAACGGCAGGTAACTGCTGCTCTTTTGGAGGTCCCGGTAGCGCATTAAAACAGCGGGCTCTCTAACCTTTGTGCCACTTCGCTGGGATTAGAGCTCTGGAGCAGAGATTTGTGGCTTTAATCCCAGGCAGGAGATACAGTTGCTGTACATTTGCGCAAGGTACAGTACAGATTGCTCCAATAGAAACACAACTGTACAAAGGGGTCAAGATCTGTTAAAACAATGCTATATGTTGTAAGTCATGTAATCATTTAGAATAAGCAGAGACAGGTCACAAAGTGAACTGATTAAAATAGGAATTTATAAAATGTACTATGCTTTGAATTGCTTTGTATTATGTAAATCTGAATTTGTATTGTTTGATGCCTCGTACTGAACTCTATGTTTGCACGTTGTATTGCGCTTATGTTTTGTAAGTCGCCTTGGCTAAGGGCGTCTGCCAATCAATAAATAATAATAATTATATACTACTACTACTACTAATAATAATGCAGGACTGGTCATCTGAAAATGGAGATTATAGCAATACAAATCAACAACCCTCTACGGCTTTTTAATGTTCATACAATTACAGACAACCCATGAAGAAATTGTCACACACATAAAACAACAAAAAACGCATTCACTTGCTTTGCAAGGTGTACTTTTAAATGTACGGGGGCTGCAACGTATAAAATCCCATTAAGAATCAAGCCTCTGCCACCAAGACTGTAAACCAACCAAATCTCCATCAGTTCCAGCGATCTAATCGCAATATTCAACTTTTGAAATAATTTCCAAATCACAAGTGTGTGAGAGGCTGTGGCGAATGAGTTTTAGGTAGTGCTGTCCGACTCGAGATGCTGCGCACCTGCTAGAAATGTGCGCCTTCATTGGAAATAAGCGGTTTCCGCCGCTGATGTAGGCGTTTCTAGGCGAATGCAAGTCTCTTGTTGTGACGGCCGAATTCATGAACATCTCCATGAATGAGTTTGAGATCCTTATTGATGTGCAGGTGCCTGAGATCAAAGTCATTTTTCTTTCATAGCGGAGCACAAATGTGTTTGGAGTAGTTTTAGCGCACTGAATGCTCGCTCACCTGTTGCTGTCGTGACCGGTATGGTATCGGAACACATTACAAACTAATCACTCTCATCGTAAGTCTGTACAGTTACATTTTCGTCCACGAGAAATCCGGCTATTTCGCGCAGTGCTCCTAACGCTCCTCGGTTAACTCCTGCAGCTCAGAGGAGCGCCTGGCGTACGCGGTCCGAACCCCGAAAAAGTCACTGCTTTTGTTCAAAATACATGTATTCGATTTTTGTATACGCCACCGTCTCCGCAGTCGCTACCAAAATGACAATGTCAGTTTATCTTCATTGCGTCATTCTGTTTCGACTAGTTTCAAAGGGTTTGCGGCGTTTCGGCATAGGAGAAAAAGCCCAAGCCGATCTGGGATCACCTCCAGTTGACCCAAAATACAGCAAACGCAAAGGTACACACTCCTAGCTCGGATTCCCGCTCTGTGACGAATGTATACATCTCAAATCAAACCTCAGATTCGATGTAACAGACCCAACACTGCATAGTGGCATCAGATGATCGTTTCTATGGAAAAATATGTAAACGGCCACGGGCATGGCGCACGCATGCACAGGTTTCTCTTCGAGATAATGACGTTAGTTGAACAGGAAGTTAATCCCTCATAGGTTAATTCACATTTGCTTTGAATAGATTAACATGCAAAGCTGCTTTTCGAACAATAATTCGTGATCTACACATCTGATCTAACCGGGTAGCTTCGTGTCGGATGTAAGCGTTTGTAACCCCGTTCTCCTCCTGCAGTTTCTACGATACAGTGTCCTCCGATCAGCTGTAGGCTGCCAGCCCCGTGGCACTGTGGTGCGATGTTCTGAAAGTGGGAATCTTTTTCTGAACACGTGATTTCGAGCCCTCCAGGGCCTAATTTTCGGCATCACTAGCTGTAGGCACAAAAGCTGCAGAGATCCTGGAAAGCAGCAACACGCCAACTGCGAGCTAAAGGACAGTTTTAGACCAGCTGTAGTGGCCATGGATTGCCATCCTGCTGAACTTGGAGAGCAAACAGGAAAGACACAGGGCATGGTCTGTTCTCAGCTTTATTGATCATTCACACAACAGTCAAGCTGTGGGTGAGCTTGCTCTCCTGTACAGCACAGTCCCCAGCACAGCAATGCACACCACAGCCACAGCAGCCACCACACCAGCCAGGAGCACAACCTCAGCAGAGATGCCTGCAAAGAAAGCCCACCCCACTGGTCACTCACTTTAGGTCAAACCCAGACTACAGCAAGAGACCGCAACCTCTGGCTCCAATTTCAATAGGCCCCAGTACCTGCTTCTTTGCGGTCCTCTGCAGTCAGGGGAGACCTCTGGGCATTCGTCTCCACTGGAGGGATGGCATCCTGCGGCTTCTCCAGCATACGCACAAACACTGTGGCATCACCTTCCCATTCTGGAAGGTGGAGAGGCTTGGATCCAGCCACACATACTATACCCCAGTACCACACGCACAACCAGGCAAAGGATCCTTACCCTCCTTGAAAGCCAAGTCCCTCCTGTACCTCCCAAAGTACCTGGATTTAGAGACAGGGCTACAGCTGGAGTCACAGCAGCTACAGACCTGATCGCTCCCATCCACCGAGCTCCAGCTACAATAGGGATACAGCCATCAGGACGGAGACCCGGAGAAGGACACCAAGGGCCTCAAGCACCCTCCTCCCCCTCTACCTGTTGCCCACAGGGTAGCAGGCCTTGTCCAGGTTGTCCACAGCCTGGGAAGCAGCAGTCACCTTCAGGTGGCAGGTCATGTAGATCTGAGCAGAACAGACATTGGCACAGTTAGTGCACCCTGGGAGAGCTGCTTCAATGCCCAAGAAGCCACACAGTTGAGAAAGCAGAGGCCAACCAAGCCAAAGATGCAAAAGCAGTAGTCAAAAGCTCAGAGGCAGAGTGGCTGGGAGACTTACAGAGCTGTTGGCATCATTGTGGAACCTGAAGGCATCAAGCACCATCTGCAGCTTAGTGACGTCCTGAGGTCTTGGCATGAAGTGAGAACTGGAGCCCGTCACCTTGGCATCAATCAGGCAACTGGGGACAGGAGGAAATCCATGATCAGTCCCTGCTCGGAGTCGACACCCAACACCTGCAAGCACCCTGGCCATGCTTAGCTATGGGATCTCACTCACCCATAGTTCCCAATGAAAGTGTAACTGGGAGAAGAGGTCGGGTCAGAGGTCAAGGTGGCCACACAGCTGTCCACAAACAGCCGCAGGGGCACGTGGCTGGCCTGGTTGACGGAGGCTTGGATGTTCAGGACGTCCCCCAGGAAGTACACGTTGGAGGGTCTAGGGGAGCTCCAGTCATCTGCGGAGACGGGGAGCAGCATGAGGCCTCTACAGAGCAGAGCAGCACTCCAGTACACGGGAGGGTTAGAGCTGCATTAGGTTGGCCTCTACCAGTCATGAGCTGCAGGGAGAAGTCCAGGAGATCCTCCGCAGACTTGGTGGAGGTGTATGGGACCCAGGTTGGCTGCAGGGCATCGCTGCTCACATTGTGGAGCCTATGGAGCAGACAGCAATTACACACCGATCCTACAGCAGCTAGGCTGAAGCAGTACTGCAGCAGAGTCCTCACCGGAGGTAGTGACACTCGATGTGGACAACAGCAGGGTCGGTTCTCACGATGCCAGTGTTGGCAATCGGGGACGGGTGGTAGTTTAGGGAGAAGCTGTAAACCAGCTCGTCTTCGGTCATCTACAAGTGAAAGGCACAACGGTTAAGCTCAGGATGGTTTAACCCATTCACCGTGCGAGTCTACAGCCGTATTCTCCCCCCTCCCCTACTTACCGACAGGGCGCTGCCACAGCCCTGCAGCTCCGACTGGAAGACCAGGACCGTGTCGTTCTGCCCACTGAGCGCACAGCCTCCCAGCTGGATATCCGCAGCCTGGATCAGCTCGCCGGTACCGAACAGGTCTCTCTCCACCGACACCTGGATCGCGCTGTCCCCGCACTGTGCCCACACGACGGGGGAGACTTGCTGCTTGAACAGAGAAGAATCCACTCGCACAACGGCCTTGGCTCTGGCGGGAGGCTTGGCTCTGGCTGCAGGCTTGGCTCTCGCCCACTTAGAAACTCTGCCGGCGTCGCAGAGCCCAGCGAACACACACAGCACTAGCAGCCCACACCAAGAAGCCCTCGTACGTAGCATTGTGGCGAAAATACAAGAACAGCTCACAGATTCGCGATGCTTACCCAGCCCACACCGCCTCCTTTTATACACTGAGATGATCCCGCTCAGCGTGTCTCTCTGAGGAGACAGCGCGACATTTTCACGTGGAATTCGGCGACAAGTGGGGCTGCAACAGCAGCGGCGCGGATCCAGCGCGGATCCCAGTGCGTCCCGTCCTGCACAGGTGCAGCGAGTAGTGACGACGGAACCGATTTTGCCGCTGTGTGAGCGTGTTTCGTGCTGTCCCGACTTCATTTTTTAGGCTACAGAGAGCAGATGAGCAACACTCAATTCAATGCTGTTGGTACCACTACCAGTACTCCAGCTAATGATTATAATAGTAGCCTGTGAGTTCGTAGAACTAGGACCCTGCCACCTGCTTTCCTCCCCGCGATAGGTGGCCGTGTCGTCTTTTTAAATAATCCCTTATTGATGAATAATCTCACGATTCCACGCGAATCATGTCAATTAGTCAAGTTATCAACAGAATACCAGGTGCTGTATTGAATTTTGCAATACACCTCGAAGCATGTCATTTCATGCCTTTACTAGGGAACTGGGATTATCCGAGACAAACGCAGTCTCATTATTACAATTCAATGACAGTGTGCACAAGGATTTCTCAACACTGTGCCAGGGATGTAATTCACGGGTTGCAGATTGCCGTATCTGTGACACAGTCACTTGACTTCATTTTGTATTTGATATGTTTTCTTCAACATTCGTTTGCACCTTTTTATTTCACTAACTTAACATTCTTTAATTACTTTGAATTTGGCTCGATTGAACTTGGGAAATGGGTTGTCAACAGCGTTCATGGCGGTTTTAATTGAATTATCCATAGAGCTCGTGATTGGTGGAAAATACAACTTCATTACAATACAATTCATTGTAATGTACAATACAATTCATCATTTTACAATCTGCTCAAAACAATATTTCAAGAAATAGAAAATATATAGGCGTTGCTGATTGCTCTTTGCGGTTTAGTCCCTTATTGATGAATAATCTCACGATTCCACACGAATCATGTCAATTCATCAGTCGGACACGTTGAATATTGCGGCAGCAACTGTACACAATTATTGAAAGGGGGCATGCATCGCGTTTTGACCTCATATTCATTACGATTGGTCAGAATGTGTCATTACGTCATTTCAGTGTTTCATTTTACGAGTTGCTAGAATTCTGTACCTTCTCTCCGGAACATATAACATGTGTGTTCATCCCATTGCTGGCTTTCTCTTCAGCCTACGGTTTACACCTTCACAACCGTGACTACATTTACAATATTTAATGGTTCATAAATATATTCGTCATGAAAGTAAATGAAATTAGTTTAAGAATTCATGTATTAGCAGGCGTTATCCATGGCGATGTAGACGTATAACCTATAAGCTATACAAAAGCTCAAATATGATCACTTCAGACCCAACCGGAGTAACTGCAATACTATTCAATAACTTCAGAAAGATGGAGTCAGTAGAAGAGCAAATACGGGTTCAAGTCACCTACGGGGCAGAACAAATTGGAACAAATAATGTGACCGTTACATCAGCGTCCGATACCACTGTCTCAAGTATTGTAGATACAAGGCAGTTTAAGTGCAGGATTATACAGCAGGTATAAAAAGAACACATCGCATATTGTAGATCACGGACTCATTTGAAAAGTAGAATACAGCGCAGTGCCAAATTGAAACAAATGTCGAATTGTAAGGGGTTTTAAAGCAATCTGAATTGCACCGCGGTTAGGTTATTCGACTCCCCCCAGACTTACAGTCTTTTATCCTTCACTAACCGAGTGAAATTCTAGTTTCACGATGGTTTACAGTGGTTTAAAATTCAAGTAATAAAAAAGACACTGTTTTCAACATTCATTATCATTGTATTTTAACCGTCAGAATTAACGGAGATTCTGTTAAATGTTATTTTACAGTTGTGAACACTGATTATACGGTAGTTTGTCATTAAAGAATAAACATATTTCAACCTTCACTATTACAGTTAGTTAATTAACCTTCAAAACTACAGAGATTTTTTACAGTGTGGATACAGGAAGCTTATTGGGATTTCTTCTTTGGATCTGGGCAACATGCCAATCAATACAGATCAAGCAAAAGACCAAGTTTAATCCACCTCAGGACTATACTCTCAGCAACCCCTCACACACGAAAGGGAATTCTGAGCAGCGGACACAAGGAGGGGCCACTTGTTGCCACCCCTGTAAAAGGCACAGTAGGGCCACGAGTACTACACACCGGTTGGCGTGCATTACTAGAGGGAAGAGCAGCCACTGAACAGAGGGCCTGGAGTCAGGCTCTGGAGCACACGGCTGAAGGATCTTTGCAAGGCAAGAAGAAACGGAGCGAGTCAGACATTTCACAGTCCACATTTTATTCAAAAACCTGCTCCAGTTACAGTTGGGATGCCCGCATGTGGGGCCTGGCTCTCCACACAGCCGCCAGCACCACAGCACAGAGCACAAGCACCGTGAAGGCAGCCACGGTCAGCACACCATAGCCGAAAGCCTGGGGCACTGTGGAGACGGGAGAGGGACAGGCAGCTCACAAGGGTGCAGACATGAGAGGGCTGAGCGCCAGCAGAGTGTCAAAGCTCCCCTCCTCACCTTCACTGGGAGAAGCCCTCCTGTCCACAGCAGGGAGCTCAGAGGCAGTCAGGATCACTTCCCCACTGGACACCACGGCCATCTCCCTGGAGGCCCTCTGCACCGGGGCAACGGCTCTCCCTGAAGGGACAAGAGCAGCATTACAGAAGCAGCCCCTCCACTGGGGGAGCCTTAGGGAAAGATGCCAGTCCAGCTCACACTGGAACCGAGCCACTCACTCATTCTCTGGTTGCACGGAGTGATGCATTGGAAACCAGTACATAGCATGGCCATGTACAAGGGCTCATCACAGTACCCGTTGCAATCCTGAGCTCCACACTGAGAGGTCCAGGGGCCACGACTGAAGGAGGAGGCGGGGCTGCAGTGTACACTACAGCCTCCACAGGAACAAGCTCACTGCCCGAATACTTGCACAGGAAGGTCAGCCTGGAGGGAGAAGCAGGCAGCCATTGGACCCAGTCGGGTACTGGCACATGGAGACGGCCACTGGGGAGCCCCACTTACTCATAGTAGCTGTCCCTGGTGATGGAGCCATCAGGCCCCTCCTGCACATCACGTTTAGAGGACATCGTGTTCTCGTACACCACATCGCCACCCTCACTCTGGAAGAGGGAAGCAGACCCTCACGTTATACAGCCAAGACAATCAGCACAAGGCGCTGCAATGCTCAGGCCAAAGCTGGGAACCGCTTCCTCACCTTCAGTGTGCTGCCACAGGCACTGACTGGGAACTGGAACAAGGCAAAGCCAGCAGTGGTGCCAACAGGGCTGCAGGGGGCGCCCTGACCCCCCAGCAGGCTGACGGTGTCAAGGCTCAGCGGAGGCCTGGTCACATTCCTGGGTACTACAACCACAAACTGACCATCCGTGGTGCATTGCACAGTCACTGGAGGGAGAGGGGAGAAGATTAGCAAAGCAATGCGCTCAGGAGCCGTTTGTACGAGATTTTGCCCATACCACTCACCCTCATTGCTGTAATAACAGGGCTGTCTTCCCCTCTGATCAAAGCAGCAGTTACTCGCTTCACAGTCGGCTCTACTGATTGCAGGGGCGCCACACGCCATTTTCTCGTTGTCACTAACCGAGCAGTTCTGACCCTGGGCTATAGACACGTCCACCGCAGCCGCCATCAGCAGACAGACAAGACTCCAGACCCGCACGCTCATCCCACACCTCTCCATTGTGCAACTCGGCAACGAAGTGCCGAGAAGCGGCGCTCCGCTCCTTAAATAATCCGGCGCCCTGATTGGCTCAGGGCTGGCCCTGGCGCAGCAGGCTGCACGAGGATTTCAGCCACCCCAGCGGGCCAGTCGGGCTCTTTGGTGGAGCTCTCGCTTTGCTGCCGCACAATCACTGTCAGATGCCACATCACTGTCTGTCGGCAAGCCCGCCGCGCCCCGCTGCGCTCACTTCACTGCCCCGGCTCTCAACGCACAGCTCCCCTACCTACTGAGCACTCATCTCCAAGACTTCCACAGCTTTTTAGAGAGAGTTCCGACTCATCATACGGTCGGTGTGCGACACTCGCAACACTAGCAGTGAAGATGAATAACTGTATGACATTGTAACACGTCTTCTTCAGAGACAGTGAATGCTGGATTTTGAAAAGAACGGAAATGCAAAAGCACATTGAAATTGAGCATCGAGTTCAACTTTAAACGGACAGTGTGCCTCATCACGTCCTCCTTGTGACTTGGGACGAGAACACGATTTGGAGAAACTAGAGACCGGGGGCTTTCAAACGATGTCTTACTCGCGTATTTAGAGTCTTCATAGCATGGGCTACAGGCTTGCGAAATCAGCCATGTGTCCTAGTGTACAGGGCTGATTTGCGTATGCCCGAGTGTTTGTTTCTAGTCTGTCAGCCGATTTGCCTTAAAATACGAAAGGTCACAACTTGTTCTTTAATTTGATACAAGATAAAAGCATATGGCACAACGAAGCAAGGGGAAACACGGTAACACTTTACAATAATGGGCATTAATTCCTCATGAATTCCGATAGTACAACACGGGGAAAACACATGAATGCATGATGTAATTCTTGTGAACTCATTTGTAATTCAAGTATGTGAATTCATCATGATGTAAAGACTCTTATTCATATGGAATTCTTTTTTAATCCCCTGGCGAGCGAGTAAGAGGGTATGAATTCATTATGATTCATGATTATTAAGGGTCTTCTTTTCTGCAGTATGTTCCTCATGAATTAATTCGTAATTCAACAAATGGTGTTAATCATGTGTACAAATCGGGACTGGCTATTTGAATAAAAGCAAACAAAATATATGGATTCATCTCAATTTTGAATTTTAAAATATATTTTTCTTGCAATAATCGGCGTTATGCCAAGTTACGTTTTCTCGTAAGGAATCGAGCTTATTTACAAGCTAATCACATGCACTTCATGTTTAAAGACAATTATTTTGAAGTCATGACTTATTCATGTTTTTCTCCTAATGAACACTGCATGATCGAACAACTATAGTCAACTGAAATATGTGGGTATAGCCGCTTCATGCTTTGCTGTAAGGGCATACAATTATTGTTTTTAAATGTTAGCGCATGTATATACGTGTAAATATTGTAGCGATATCTGCTGCGTGTGTTCGCCACCAAAACAACAAATAATCGGACCGAGCCGTGTTTCCTGCAACAGGCTTTATTTTTCAAAACATTGTAATGCAGCTACACCCGTCTCTATCACTTCTGTCCTGTCCTACTTCTGCGGCGGACCGGGCGCCCCTATATATGCCCTCGGCCCGTGACGTCTCCCCCAATCACGGCGCCTAAGTTCCCGCGCTGCGCTGACCCATGAACGCGGAATTCAGTATTTCCCTCTGTCTAACAGTAATAATTACATTGTTCATTGTTTTCTTGTTTTACTCTGTTTTTAAAGTCTGTAAAGCGCTTTGAGCACCATCAAAAAAGCGCTGAATAAATAAAGGTATTATTATTGTTATTATTATGATCACTGAATGCCGTGGAACGCGTTGATGACCCAGCGGACCCGTGTGTGACTCGATTCACAGGCACATCGGGGCACCGTTTGTAGTAGTACATCCCAAACAGCATGAAACCCCTATACCTACATATTTTACTATACATTCTTGCCCCTAGACTAAGGACTTTACTATAATGCTCTGCTCATGCAGTGTTCATTACGAGATAACATGAATCAGTCATGACTTTCAAATAATTGGCTGTAAACATGAAGTGCATTAGCTTGTAAATAAGCATGATTCTTTACAAGAAAACGTAACGTGGCAAAACCCCGATTATTACAAGCAATAATACATTTTAAACCTCAAAATTGTGATGAATCCATACATTTTGTTTGCTTTTATTCAAATAGCCAGTCTCGATTTGTATTGAATTTGTATTTGTAATGAGTTCATACCCTCTTACTTGCTTGCCAGGGGGTTGTGAAAAACATGAATTCATGTGTGAAGACATATACATACATCTGAGTTCACAAGAATAACATCATGCATTCATGTGTTTTTCCTGTGTTGTACTATCGGAATTCATGAAGAATGAATGCCCATTATTGTAAAGTGTTACCAGAAACACAAACAGGAAAAATGCCAGTAGAGAATGGCTACCGCTGAGATTGTTTATTCAACAGTGAACAGGGCAATGTCAGGCTTTAACAACGAGACGAATGGCCATTCTGAGTGCTCTGAATTATGAACATCTACTTGGGGACTTTTCCGAAGAAGGGGATTAACTATAACACGGAAAGCAGACGAAACCGAATGTTAATTAGTATGCATTTTTGATATCAACAGTTAGCAGGTTAATTCTTGATATCAACAATTGTATTCTAGATATCAGCAATTATGGATTAAATGTCACAACGGCTTGCCATAAAAATGTCCCCAATTGAAACAAACGGCAGGTAACTGCTGCTCTTTTGGAGGTCCCGGTAGCGCATTAAAACAGCGGGCTCTCTAACCTTTGTGCCACTTCGCTGGGATTAGAGCTCTGGAGCAGAGATTTGTGGCTTTAATCCCAGGCAGGAGATACAGTTGCTGTACATTTGCGCAAGGTACAGTACAGATTGCTCCAATAGAAACACAACTGTACAAAGGGGTCAAGATCTGTTAAAACAATGCTATATGTTGTAAGTCATGTAATCATTTAGAATAAGCAGAGACAGGTCACAAAGTGAACTGATTAAAATAGGAATTTATAAAATGTACTATGCTTTGAATTGCTTTGTATTATGTAAATCTGAATTTGTATTGTTTGATGCCTCGTACTGAACTGTATGTTTGCACGTTGTATTGCGCTTATGTTTTGTAAGTCGCCTTGGCTAAGGGCGTCTGCCAATCAATAAATAATAATAATTATATACTACTACTACTAATAATAATAATGCAGGACTGGTCATCTGAAAATGGAGATTATAGCAATACAAATCAACAACCCTCTACGGCTTTTTAATGTTCATACAATTACAGACAACCCATGAAGAAATTGTCACACACATAAAACAACAAAAAACGCATTCACTTGCTTTGCAAGGTGTACTTTTAAATGTACGGGGGCTGCAACGTATAAAATCCCATTAAGAATCAAGCCTCTGCCACTAAGACTGTAAACCAACCAAATCTCCATCAGTTCCAGCGATCTAATCGCAATATTCAACTTTTGAAATAATTTCCAAATCACAAGTGTGTGAGAGGCTGTGGCGAATGAGTTTTAGGTAGTGCTGTCCGACTCGAGATGCTGCGCACCTGCTAGAAATGTGCGCCTTCATTGGAAATAAGCGGTTTCCGCCGCTGATGTAGGCGTTTCTAGGCGAATGCAAGTCTCTTGTTGTGACGGCCGAATTCATGAACATCTCCATGAATGAGTTTGAGATCCTTATTGATGTGCAGGTGCGTGAGATCAAAGTCATTTTTCTTTCATAGCGGAGCACAAATGTGTTTGGAGTAGTTTTAGCGCACTGAATGCTCGCTCACCTGTTGCTGTCGTGACCGGTATGGTATAGGAACACATTACAAACTAATCACTCTCATCGTAAGTCTGTACAGTTACATTTTCGTCCACGAGAAATCCGGCTATTTCGCGCAGTGCTCCTAACGCTCCTCGGTTAACTCCTGCAGCTCAGAGGAGCGCCTGGCGTACGCGGTCCGAACCCCGAAAAAGTCACTGCTTTTGTTCAAAATACATGGATTCGATTTTTGTATACGCCACCGTCTCCGCAGTCGCTACCAAAATGACAATGTCAGTTTATCTTCATTACGTCATTCTGTTTCGACTAGTTTCAAAGGGTTTGCGGCGTTTCGGCATAGGAGAAAAAGCCCAAGCCGATCTGGGATCACCTCCAGTCGACCCAAAATACAGCAAACGCAAAGGTACACACTCCTAGCTCGGATTCCCGCTCTGTGACGAATGTATACATCTCAAATCAAACCTCAGATTCGATGTAACAGACCCAACACTGCATAGTGGCATCAGATGATCGTTTCTATGGAAAAATATGTAAACGGCCACGGGCATGGCGCACGCATGCACAGGTTTCTCTTCGAGATAATGACGTTAGTTGAACAGGAAGTTAATCCCTCATAGGTTAATTCACATTTGCTTTGAATAGATGAACATGCAAAGCTGCTTTTCGAACAATAATTCGTGATCTACACATCTGATCTAACCGGGTAGCTTCGTGTCGGATGTAAGCGTTTGTAACCCCGTTCTCCTCCTGCAGTTTCTACGATACAGTGTCCTCCGATCAGCTGTAGGCTGCCAGCCCCGTGGCACTGTGGTGCGATGTTCTGAAAGTGGGAATCTTTTTCTGAACACGTGATTTCGAGCCCTCCAGGGCCTAATTTTCGGCATCACTAGCTGTAGGCACAAAAGCTGCAGAGATCCTGGAAAGCAGCAACACGCCAACTGCGAGCTAAAGGACAGTTTTAGACCAGCTGTAGTGGCCATGGATTGCCATCCTGCTGAACTTGGAGAGCAAACAGGAAAGACACAGGGCATGGTCTGTTCTCAGCTTTATTGATCATTCACACAACAGTCAAGCTGTGGGTGAGCTTGCTCTCCTGTACAGCACAGTCCCCAGCACAGCAATGCACACCACAGCCACAGCAGCCACCACACCAGCCAGGAGCACAACCTCAGCAGAGATGCCTGCAAAGAAAGCCCACCCCACTGGTCACTCACTTTAGGTCAAACCCAGACTACAGCAAGAGACCGCAACCTCTGGCTCCAATTTCAATAGGCCCCAGTACCTGCTTCTTTGCGGTCCTCTGCAGTCAGGGGAGACCTCTGGGCATTCGTCTCCACTGGAGGGATGGCATCCTGCGGCTTCTCCAGCACACGCACAAACACTGTGGCATCACCTTCCCATTCTGGAAGGTGGAGAGGCTTGGATCCAGCCACACATACTATACCCCAGTACCACACGCACAACCAGGCAAAGGATCCTTACCCTCCTTGAAAGCCAAGTCCCTCCTGTACCTCCCAAAGTACCTGGATTTAGAGACAGGGCTACAGCTGGAGTCACAGCAGCTACAGACCTGATCGCTCCCATCCACCGAGCTCCAGCTACAATAGGGATACAGCCATCAGGACGGAGACCCGGAGAAGGACACCAAGGGCCTCAAGCACCCTCCTCCCCCTCTACCTGTTGCCCACAGGGTAGCAGGCCTTGTCCAGGTTGTCCACAGCCTGGGAAGCAGCAGTCACCTTCAGGTGGCAGGTCATGTAGATCTGAGCAGAACAGACATTGGCACAGTTAGTGCACCCTGGGAGAGCTGCTTCAATGCCCAAGAAGCCACACAGTTGAGAAAGCAGAGGCCAACCAAGCCAAAGATGCAAAAGCAGTAGTCAAAAGCTCAGAGGCAGAGTGGCTGGGAGACTTACAGAGCTGTTGGCATCATTGTGGAACCTGAAGGCATCAAGCACCATCTGCAGCTTAGTGACGTCCTGAGGTCTTGGCATGAAGTGAGAACTGGAGCCCGTCACCTTGGCATCAATCAGGCAACTGGGGACAGGAGGAAATCCATGATCAGTCCCTGCTCGGAGTCGACACCCAACACCTGCAAGCACCCTGGCCATGCTTAGCTATGGGATCTCACTCACCCATAGTTCCCAATGAAAGTGTAACTGGGAGAAGAGGTCGGGTCAGAGGTCAAGGTGGCCACACAGCTGTCCACAAACAGCCGCAGGGGCACGTGGCTGGCCTGGTTGACGGAGGCTTGGATGTTCAGGACGTCCCCCAGGAAGTACACGTTGGAGGGTCTAGGGGAGCTCCAGTCATCTGCGGAGACGGGGAGCAGCATGAGGCCTCTACAGAGCAGAGCAGCACTCCAGTACACGGGAGGGTTAGAGCTGCATTAGGTTGGCCTCTACCAGTCATGAGCTGCAGGGAGAAGTCCAGGAGATCCTCCGCAGACTTGGTGGAGGTGTATGGGACCCAGGTTGGCTGCAGGGCATCGCTGCTCACATTGTGGAGCCTATGGAGCAGACAGCAATTACACACCGATCCTACAGCAGCTAGGCTGAAGCAGTACTGCAGCAGAGTCCTCACCGGAGGTAGTGACACTCGATGTGGACAACAGCAGGGTCGGTTCTCACGATGCCAGTGTTGGCAATCGGGGACGGGTGGTAGTTTAGGGAGAAGCTGTAAACCAGCTCGTCTTCGGTCATCTACAAGTGAAAGGCACAACGGTTAAGCTCAGGATGGTTTAACCCATTCACCGTGCGAGTCTACAGCCGTATTCTCCCCCCTCCCCTACTTACCGACAGGGCGCTGCCACAGCCCTGCAGCTCCGACTGGAAGACCAGGACCGTGTCGTTCTGCCCACTGAGCGCACAGCCTCCCAGCTGGATATCCGCAGCCTGGATCAGCTCGCCGGTACCGAACAGGTCTCTCTCCACCGACACCTGGATCGCGCTGTCCCCGCACTGTGCCCACACGACGGGGGAGACTTGCTGCTTGAACAGAGAAGAATCCACTCGCACAACGGCCTTGGCTCTGGCGGGAGGCTTGGCTCTGGCTGCAGGCTTGGCTCTCGCCCACTTAGAAACTCTGCCGGCGTCGCAGAGCCCAGCGAACACACACAGCACTAGCAGCCCACACCAAGAAGCCCTCGTACGTAGCATTGTGGCGAAAATACAAGAACAGCTCACAGATTCGCGATGCTTACCCAGCCCACACCGCCTCCTTTTATACACTGAGATGATCCCGCTCAGCGTGTCTCTCTGAGGAGACAGCGCGACATTTTCACGTGGAATTCGGCGACAAGTGGGGCTGCAACAGCAGCGGCGCGGATCCAGCGCGGATCCCAGTGCGTCCCGTCCTGCACAGGTGCAGCGAGTAGTGACGACGGAACCGATTTTGCCGCTGTGTGAGCGTGTTTCGTGCTGTCCCGACTTCATTTTTTAGGCTACAGAGAGCAGATGAGCAACACTCAATTCAATGCTGTTGGTACCACTACCAGTACTCCAGCTAATGATTATAATAGTAGCCTGTGAGTTCGTAGAACTAGGACCCTGCCACCTGCTTTCCTCCCCGCGATAGGTGGCCGTGTCGTCTTTTTAAATAATCCCTTATTGATGAATAATCTCACGATTCCACGCGAATCATGTCAATTAGTCAAATTATCAACAGAATACCAGGTGCTGTATTGAATTTTGCAATACACCTCGAAGCATGTAATTTCATGCCTTTACTAGGGAACTGGGATTATCCGAGACAAACGCAGTCTCATTATTACAATTCAATGACAGTGTGCACAAGGATTTCTCAACACTGTGCCAGGGATGTAATTCACGGGTTGCAGATTGCCGTATCTGTGACACAGTCACTTGACTTCATTTTGTATTTGATATGTTTTCTTCAACATTCGTTTGCACCTTTTTATTTCACTAACTTAACATTCTTTAATTACTTTGAATTTGGCTCGATTGAACTTGGGAAATGGGTTGTCAACAGCGTTCATGGCGGTTTTAATTGAATTATCCATAGAGCTCGTGATTGGTGGAAAATACAACTTCATTACAATACAATTCATTGTAATGTACAATACAATTCATCATTTTACAATCTGCTCAAAACAATATTTCAAGAAATAGAAAATATATAGGCGTTGCTGATTGCTCTTTGCGGTTTAGTCCCTTATTGATGAATAATCTCACGATTCCACACGAATCATGTCAATTCATCAGTCGGACACGTTGAATATTGCGGCAGCAACTGTACACAATTATTGAAAGGGGGCATGCAACGCGTTTTGACCTCATATTCATTACGATTGGTCAGAATGTGTCATTACGTCATTTCAGTGTTTCATTTTACGAGTTGCTAGAATTCTGTACCTTCTCTCCGGGACATATAACATGTGTGTTCATCCCATTGCTGGCTTTCTCTTCAGCCTACGGTTTACACCTTCACAACCGTGACTACATTTACAATATTTAATGGTTCATAAATATATTCGTCATGAAAGTAAATGAAATTAGTTTAAGAATTCATGTATTAGCAGGCGTTATCCATGGCGATGTAGACGTATAACCTATAAGCTATACAAAAGCTCAAATATGATCACTTCAGACCCAACCGGAGTAACTGCAATACTATTCAATAACTTCAGAAAGACGGAGTCAGTAGAAGAGCAAATACGGGTTCAAGTCACCTACGGGGCAGAACAAATTGGAACAAATAATGTGACCGTTACATCAGCGTCCGATACCACTGTCTCAAGTATTGTAGATACAAGGCAGTTTAAGTGCAGGATTATACAGCAGGTATAAAAAGAACACATCGCATATTGTAGATCACGGACTCATTTGAAAAGTAGAATACAGCGCAGTGCCAAATTGAAACAAATGTCGAATTGTAAGGGGTTTTAAAGCAATCTGAATTGCACCGCGGTTAGGTTATTCGACTCCCCCCAGACTTACAGTCTTTTATCCTTCACTAACCGAGTGAAATTCTAGTTTCACGATGGTTTACAGTGGTTTAAAATTCAAGTAATAAAAAAGACACTGTTTTCAACATTCATTATCATTGTATTTTAACCGTCAGAATTAACGGAGATTCTGTTAAATGTTATTTTACAGTTGTGAACACTGATTATACGGTAGTTTGTCATTAAAGAATAAACATATTTCAACCTTCACTATTACAGTTAGTTAATTAACCTTCAAAACTACAGAGATTTTTTACAGTGTGGATACAGGAAGCTTATTGGGATTTCTTCTTTGGATCTGGGCAACATGCCAATCAATACAGATCAAGCAAAAGACCAAGTTTAATCCACCTCAGGACTATACTCTCAGCAACCCCTCACACACGAAAGGGAATTCTGAGCAGCGGACACAAGGAGGGGCCACTTGTTGCCACCCCTGTAAAAGGCACAGTAGGGCCACGAGTACTACACACCGGTTGGCGTGCATTACTAGAGGGAAGAGCAGCCACTGAACAGAGGGCCTGGAGTCAGGCTCTGGAGCACACGGCTGAAGGATCTTTGCAAGGCAAGAAGAAACGGAGCGAGTCAGACATTTCACAGTCCACATTTTATTCAAAAACCTGCTCCAGTTACAGTTGGGATGCCCGCATGTGGGGCCTGGCTCTCCACACAGCCGCCAGCACCACAGCACAGAGCACAAGCACCGTGAAGGCAGCCACGGTCAGCACACCATAGCCGAAAGCCTGGGGCACTGTGGAGACGGGAGAGGGACAGGCAGCTCACAAGGGTGCAGACATGAGAGGGCTGAGCGCCAGCAGAGTGTCAAAGCTCCCCTCCTCACCTTCACTGGGAGAAGCCCTCCTGTCCACAGCAGGGAGCTCAGAGGCAGTCAGGATCACTTCCCCACTGGACACCACGGCCATCTCCCTGGAGGCCCTCTGCACCGGGGCAACGGCTCTCCCTGAAGGGACAAGAGCAGCATTACAGAAGCAGCCCCTCCACTGGGGGAGCCTTAGGGAAAGATGCCAGTCCAGCTCACACTGGAACCGAGCCACTCACTCATTCTCTGGTTGCACGGAGTGACACAGCGGTCAGTAGCACTGGGTTGGCACACTGCTGCACTACAGTGGATGAACACCTGGGGGAGCATGAGATGCAGTACAATACAATGCCGCCATGGGGAATGTGGCGTTCCTTGGCCAATAGACCCTTACCTTCGCCTTCAGAGGGAGCTGGGAGCCAGCATCCACAAAAGTGAACATCTGCACGATGAAGCGCTTGTAGTGCGTTGGGTATGGCAGCCCTGAAGAGCCAGCCACAGGAACCAAGGTGGTCTGGTACTGGTCATCTCTGTACGGACACCTGGAAAGAGCACCACACATGGGTCAAGAGGTCTGCCTAAACCACCAACACAAGCTGGCCGGCAAGAGATACAGGGCTCCAGTTACCCAGCAACCAGCAGGCTCCACTGGGGCTGGCCGAGCGGGCTGGGGGTGGAAGTTGCCCAGCAGTCTTCCAGAGTCAGGACAATGTTGGGGTCGGTCCTATTCAGGATGCGAACCTCAACATACACAGGATCCCGCAGGACCTTGGTCACGGGGTAGTCCCCATCACCGTAGTAGGCGTCATACACAGCTTCTACAGGAGGAACGACGGAGAGCTTTAGGAAGCCAGCATGCATTGGAAACCAGTACATAGCATGGCCATGTACAAGGGCTCATCACAGTACCCGTTGCAATCCTGAGCTCCACACCGAGAGGTCCAGGGGCCACGACTGAAGGAGGAGGCGGGGCTGCAGTGTACACTACAGCCTCCACAGGAACAAGCTCACTGCCCGAATACTTGCACAGGAAGGTCAGCCTGGAAGGAGAAGCAGGCAGCCATTGGACCCAGTCGGGTACTGGCACATGGAGACGGCCACTGGGGAGCCCCACTTACTCATAGTAGCTGTCCCTGGTGATGGAGCCATCAGGCCCCTCCTGCACATCACGTTTAGAGGACATCGTGTTCTCGTACACCACATCGCCACCCTCACTCTGGAAGAGGGAAGCAGACCCTCACGTTATACAGCCAAGACAAACAGCACAAGGCGCTGCAATGCTCAGGCCAAAGCTGGGAACCGCTTCCTCACCTTCAGTGTGCTGCCACAGGCACTGACTGGGAACTGGAACAAGGCAAAGCCAGCAGTGGTGCCAACAGGGCTGCAGGGGGCGCCCTGACCCCCCAGCAGGCTGACGGTGTCAAGGCTCAGCGGAGGCCTGGTCACATTCCTGGGTACTACAACCACAAACTGACCATCCGTGGTGCATTGCACAGTCACTGGAGGGAGAGGGGAGAAGATTAGCAAAGCAATGCGCTCAGGAGCCGTTTGTACGAGATTTTGCCAATACCACTCACCCTCATTGCTGTAATAACAGGGCTGTCTTCCCCTCTGATCAAAGCAGCAGTTACTCGCTTCACAGTCGGCTCTACTGATTGCAGGGGCGCCACACGCCATTTTCTCGTTGTCACTAACAGAGCAGTTCTGACCCTGGGCTATAGACACGTCCACCGCAGCCGCCATCAGCAGACAGACAAGACTCCAGACCCGCACGCTCATCCCACACCTCTCCATTGTGCAACTCGGCAACGAAGTGCCGAGAAGCGGCGCTCCGCTCCTTAAATAATCCGGCGCCCTGATTGGCTCAGGGCTGGCCCTGGCGCAGCAGGCTGCACGAGGATTTCAGCCACCCCAGCGGGCCAGTCGGGCTCTTTGGTGGAGCTCTCGCTTTGCTGCCGCACAATCACTGTCAGATGCCACATCACTGTCTGTCGGCAAGCCCGCCGCGCCCCGCTGCGCTCACTTCACTGCCCCGGCTCTCAACGCACAGCTCCCCTACCTACTGAGCACTCATCTCCAAGACTTCCACAGCTTTTTAGAGAGAGTTCCGACTCATCATTCGGTCGGTGTGCGACACTCGCAACAGTAGCAGTGAAGATGAATAGCTGTATGACATTGTAACACGTCTTCTTCAGAGACAGTGAATGCTGGATTTTGAAAAGAACGGAAATGCGAAAGCACATTGAAATTGAGCATCGAGTTCAACTTTAAACGGACAGTGTGCCTCATCACGTCCTCCTTGTGACTTGGGACGAGAACACGATTTGGAGAAACTAGAGACCGGGGGCTTTCAAACGATGTCTTACTCGCGTATGTAGAGTCTTCATAGCATGGGCTACAGGCTTGCGAAATCAGCCATGTGTCCTAGTGTACAGGGCTGATTTGCGTATGCCCGAGTGTTTGTTTCTAGTCTGTCAGCCGATTTGCCTTAAAATACGAAAGGTCACAACTTGTTCTTTAATTTGATACAAGATAAAAGCATATGGCACAACGAAGCAAGGGGAAACACGGTAACACTTTACAATAATGGGCATTAATTCCTCATGAATTCCGATAGTACAACACGGGGAAAACACATGAATGCATGATGTAATTCTTGTGAACTCATTTGTAATTCAAGTATGTGAATTCATCATGATGTAAAGACTCTTATTCATATGGAATTCTTTTTTAATCCCCTGGCGAGCGAGTAAGAGGGTATGAATTCATTATGATTCATGATTATTAAGGGTCTTCTTTTCTGCAGTATGTTCCTCATGAATTAATTCGTAATTCAACAAATGGTGTTAATCATGTGTACAAATCGGGACTGGCTATTTGAATAAAAGCAAACAAAATATATGGATTCATCTCAATTTTGAATTTTAAAATATATTTTTCTTGCAATAATCGGCGTTATGCCAAGTTACGTTTTCTCGTAAGGAATCGAGCTTATTTACAAGCTAATCACATGCACTTCATGTTTAAAGACAATTATTTTGAAGTCATGACTTATTCATGTTTTTCTCCTAATGAACACTGCATGATCGAACAACTATAGTCAACTGAAATATGTGGGTATAGCCGCTTCATGCTTTGCTGTAAGGGCATACAATTATTGTTTTTAAATGTTAGCGCATGTATATACGTGTAAATATTGTAGCGATATCTGCTGCGTGTGTTCGCCACCAAAACAACAAATAATCGGACCGAGCCGTGTTTCCTGCAACAGGCTTTATTTTTCAAAACATTGTAATGCAGCTACACCCGTCTCTATCACTTCTGTCCTGTCCTACTTCTGCGGCGGACCGGGCGCCCCTATATATGCCCTCGGCCCGTGACGTCTCCCCCAATCACGGCGCCTAAGTTCCCGCGCTGCGCTGACCCATGAACGCGGAATTCAGTAATTCCCTCTGTCTAACAGTAATAATTACATTGTTCATTGTTTTCTTGTTTTACTCTGTTTTTAAAGTCTGTAAAGCGCTTTGAGCACCATCAAAAAAGCGCTGAATAAATAAAGGTATTATTATTATTGTTATTATTATGATCACTGAATGCCGTGGAACGCGTTGATGACCCAGCGGACCCGTGTGTGACTCGATTCACAGGCACATCGGGGCACCGTTTGTAGTAGTACATCCCAAACAGCATGAAACCCCTATACCTACATATTTTACTATACATTCTTGCCCCTAGACTAAGGACTTTACTATAATGCTCTGCTCATGCAGTGTTCATTACGAGATAACATGAATCAGTCATGACTTTCAAATAATTGGCTGTAAACATGAAGTGCATTAGCTTGTAAATAAGCATGATTCTTTACAAGAAAACGTAACGTGGCAAAACCCCGATTATTACAAGCAATAATACATTTTAAACCTCAAAATTGTGATGAATCCATACATTTTGTTTGCTTTTATTCAAATAGCCAGTCTCGATTTGTATTGAATTTGTATTTGTAATGAGTTCATACCCTCTTACTTGCTTGCCAGGGGGTTGTGAAAAACATGAATTCATGTGTGAAGACATATACATACATCTGAGTTCACAAGAATAACATCATGCATTCATGTGTTTTTCCTGTGTTGTACTATCGGAATTCATGAAGAATGAATGCCCATTATTGTAAAGTGTTACCAGAAACACAAACAGGAAAAATGCCAGTAGAGAATGGCTACCGCTGAGATTGTTTATTCAACAGTGAACAGGGCAATGTCAGGCTTTAACAACGAGACGAATGGCCATTCTGAGTGCTCTGAATTATGAACATCTACTTGGGGACTTTTCCGAAGAAGGGGATTAACTATAACACGGAAAGCAGACGAAACCGAATGTTAATTAGTATGCATTTTTGATATCAACAGTTAGCAGGTTAATTCTTGATATCAACAATTGTATTATAGATATCAGCAATTATGGATTAAATGTCACAACGGCTTGCCATAAAAATGTCCCCAATTGAAACAAACGGCAGGTAACTGCTGCTCTTTTGGAGGTCCCGGTAGCGCATTAAAACAGCGGGCTCTCTAACCTTTGTGCCACTTCGCTGGGATTAGAGCTCTGGAGCAGAGATTTGTGGCTTTAATCCCAGGCAGGAGATACAGTTGCTGTACATTTGCGCAAGGTACAGTACAGATTGCTCCAATAGAAACACAACTGTACAAAGGGGTCAAGATCTGTTAAAACAATGCTATATGTTGTAAGTCATGTAATCATTTAGAATAAGCAGAGACAGGTCACAAAGTGAACTGATTAAAATAGGAATTTATAAAATGTACTATGCTTTGAATTGCTTTGTATTATGTAAATCTGAATTTGTATTGTTTGATGCCTCGTACTGAACTGTATGTTTGCACGTTGTATTGCGCTTATGTTTTGTAAGTCGCCTTGGCTAAGGGCGTCTGCCAATCAATAAATAATAATAATTATATACTACTACTACTAATAATAATAATGCAGGACTGGTCATCTGAAAATGGAGATTATAGCAATACAAATCAACAACCCTCTACGGCTTTTTAATGTTCATACAATTACAGACAACCCATGAAGAAATTGTCACACACATAAAACAACAAAAAACGCATTCACTTGCTTTGCAAGGTGTACTTTTAAATGTACGGGGGCTGCAACGTATAAAATCCCATTAAGAATCAAGCCTCTGCCACTAAGACTGTAAACCAACCAAATCTCCATCAGTTCCAGCGATCTAATCGCAATATTCAACTTTTGAAATAATTTCCAAATCACAAGTGTGTGAGAGGCTGTGGCGAATGAGTTTTAGGTAGTGCTGTCCGACTCGAGATGCTGCGCACCTGCTAGAAATGTGCGCCTTCATTGGAAATAAGCGGTTTCCGCCGCTGATGTAGGCGTTTCTAGGCGAATGCAAGTCTCTTGTTGTGACGGCCGAATTCATGAACATCTCCATGAATGAGTTTGAGATCCTTATTGATGTGCAGGTGCGTGAGATCAAAGTCATTTTTCTTTCATAGCGGAGCACAAATGTGTTTGGAGTAGTTTTAGCGCACTGAATGCTCGCTCACCTGTTGCTGTCGTGACCGGTATGGTATAGGAACACATTACAAACTAATCACTCTCATCGTAAGTCTGTACAGTTACATTTTCGTCCACGAGAAATCCGGCTATTTCGCGCAGTGCTCCTAACGCTCCTCGCTTAACTCCTGCAGCTCAGAGGAGCGCCTGGCGTACGCGGTCCGAACCCCGAAAAAGTCACTGCTTTTGTTCAAAATACATGGATTCGATTTTTGTATACGCCACCGTCTCCGCAGTCGCTACCAAAATGACAATGTCAGTTTATCTTCATTACGTCATTCTGTTTCGACTAGTTTCAAAGGGTTTGCGGCGTTTCGGCATAGGAGAAAAAGCCCAAGCCGATCTGGGATCACCTCCAGTCGACCCAAAATACAGCAAACGCAAAGGTACACACTCCTAGCTCGGATTCCCGCTCTGTGACGAATGTATACATCTCAAATCAAACCTCAGATTCGATGTAACAGACCCAACACTGCATAGTGGCATCAGATGATCGTTTCTATGGAAAAATATGTAAACGGCCACGGGCATGGCGCACGCATGCACAGGTTTCTCTTCGAGATAATGACGTTAGTTGAACAGGAAGTTAATCCCTCATAGGTTAATTCACATTTGCTTTGAATAGATTAACATGCAAAGCTGCTTTTCGAACAATAATTCGTGATCTACACATCTGATCTAACCGGGTAGCTTCGTGTCGGATGTAAGCGTTTGTAACCCCGTTCTCCTCCTGCAGTTTCTACGATACAGTGTCCTCCGATCAGCTGTAGGCTGCCAGCCCCGTGGCACTGTGGTGCGATGTTCTGAAAGTGGGAATCTTTTTCTGAACACGTGATTTCGAGCCCTCCAGGGCCTAATTTTCGGCATCACTAGCTGTAGGCACAAAAGCTGCAGAGATCCTGGAAAGCAGCAACACGCCAACTGCGAGCTAAAGGACAGTTTTAGACCAGCTGTAGTGGCCATGGATTGCCATCCTGCTGAACTTGGAGAGCAAACAGGAAAGACACAGGGCATGGTCTGTTCTCAGCTTTATTGATCATTCACACAACAGTCAAGCTGTGGGTGAGCTTGCTCTCCTGTACAGCACAGTCCCCAGCACAGCAATGCACACCACAGCCACAGCAGCCACCACACCAGCCAGGAGCACAACCTCAGCAGAGATGCCTGCAAAGAAAGCCCACCCCACTGGTCACTCACTTTAGGTCAAACCCAGACTACAGCAAGAGACCGCAACCTCTGGCTCCAATTTCAATAGGCCCCAGTACCTGCTTCTTTGCGGTCCTCTGCAGTCAGGGGAGACCTCTGGGCATTCGTCTCCACTGGAGGGATGGCATCCTGCGGCTTCTCCAGCACACGCACAAACACTGTGGCATCACCTTCCCATTCTGGAAGGTGGAGAGGCTTGGATCCAGCCACACATACTATACCCCAGTACCACACGCACAACCAGGCAAAGGATCCTTACCCTCCTTGAAAGCCAAGTCCCTCCTGTACCTCCCAAAGTACCTGGATTTAGAGACAGGGCTACAGCTGGAGTCACAGCAGCTACAGACCTGATCGCTCCCATCCACCGAGCTCCAGCTACAATAGGGATACAGCCATCAGGACGGAGACCCGGAGAAGGACACCAAGGGCCTCAAGCACCCTCCTCCCCCTCTACCTGTTGCCCACAGGGTAGCAGGCCTTGTCCAGGTTGTCCACAGCCTGGGAAGCAGCAGTCACCTTCAGGTGGCAGGTCATGTAGATCTGAGCAGAACAGACATTGGCACAGTTAGTGCACCCTGGGAGAGCTGCTTCAATGCCCAAGAAGCCACACAGTTGAGAAAGCAGAGGCCAACCAAGCCAAAGATGCAAAAGCAGTAGTCAAAAGCTCAGAGGCAGAGTGGCTGGGAGACTTACAGAGCTGTTGGCATCATTGTGGAACCTGAAGGCATCAAGCACCATCTGCAGCTTAGTGACGTCCTGAGGTCTTGGCATGAAGTGAGAACTGGAGCCCGTCACCTTGGCATCAATCAGGCAACTGGGGACAGGAGGAAATCCATGATCAGTCCCTGCTCGGAGTCGACACCCAACACCTGCAAGCACCCTGGCCATGCTTAGCTATGGGATCTCACTCACCCATAGTTCCCAATGAAAGTGTAACTGGGAGAAGAGGTCGGGTCAGAGGTCAAGGTGGCCACACAGCTGTCCACAAACAGCCGCAGGGGCACGTGGCTGGCCTGGTTGACGGAGGCTTGGATGTTCAGGACGTCCCCCAGGAAGTACACGTTGGAGGGTCTAGGGGAGCTCCAGTCATCTGCGGAGACGGGGAGCAGCATGAGGCCTCTACAGAGCAGAGCAGCACTCCAGTACACGGGAGGGTTAGAGCTGCATTAGGTTGGCCTCTACCAGTCATGAGCTGCAGGGAGAAGTCCAGGAGATCCTCCGCAGACTTGGTGGAGGTGTATGGGACCCAGGTTGGCTGCAGGGCATCGCTGCTCACATTGTGGAGCCTATGGAGCAGACAGCAATTACACACCGATCCTACAGCAGCTAGGCTGAAGCAGTACTGCAGCAGAGTCCTCACCGGAGGTAGTGACACTCGATGTGGACAACAGCAGGGTCGGTTCTCACGATGCCAGTGTTGGCAATCGGGGACGGGTGGTAGTTTAGGGAGAAGCTGTAAACCAGCTCGTCTTCGGTCATCTACAAGTGAAAGGCACAACGGTTAAGCTCAGGATGGTTTAACCCATTCACCGTGCGAGTCTACAGCCGTATTCTCCCCCCTCCCCTACTTACCGACAGGGCGCTGCCACAGCCCTGCAGCTCCGACTGGAAGACCAGGACCGTGTCGTTCTGCCCACTGAGCGCACAGCCTCCCAGCTGGATATCCGCAGCCTGGATCAGCTCGCCGGTACCGAACAGGTCTCTCTCCACCGACACCTGGATCGCGCTGTCCCCGCACTGTGCCCACACGACGGGGGAGACTTGCTGCTTGAACAGAGAAGAATCCACTCGCACAACGGCCTTGGCTCTGGCGGGAGGCTTGGCTCTGGCTGCAGGCTTGGCTCTCGCCCACTTAGAAACTCTGCCGGCGTCGCAGAGCCCAGCGAACACACACAGCACTAGCAGCCCACACCAAGAAGCCCTCGTACGTAGCATTGTGGCGAAAATACAAGAACAGCTCACAGATTCGCGATGCTTACCCAGCCCACACCGCCTCCTTTTATACACTGAGATGATCCCGCTCAGCGTGTCTCTCTGAGGAGACAGCGCGACATTTTCACGTGGAATTCGGCGACAAGTGGGGCTGCAACAGCAGCGGCGCGGATCCAGCGCGGATCCCAGTGCGTCCCGTCCTGCACAGGTGCAGCGAGTAGTGACGACGGAACCGATTTTGCCGCTGTGTGAGCGTGTTTCGTGCTGTCCCGACTTCATTTTTTAGGCTACAGAGAGCAGATGAGCAACACTCAATTCAATGCTGTTGGTACCACTACCAGTACTCCAGCTAATGATTATAATAGTAGCCTGTGAGTTCGTAGAACTAGGACCCTGCCACCTGCTTTCCTCCCCGCGATAGGTGGCCGTGTCGTCTTTTTAAATAATCCCTTATTGATGAATAATCTCACGATTCCACGCGAATCATGTCAATTAGTCAAGTTATCAACAGAATACCAGGTGCTGTATTGAATTTTGCAATACACCTCGAAGCATGTCATTTCATGCCTTTACTAGGGAACTGGGATTATCCGAGACAAACGCAGTCTCATTATTACAATTCAATGACAGTGTGCACAAGGATTTCTCAACACTGTGCCAGGGATGTAATTCACGGGTTGCAGATTGCCGTATCTGTGACACAGTCACTTGACTTCATTTTGTATTTGATATGTTTTCTTCAACATTCGCTTGCACCTTTTTATTTCACTAACTTAACATTCTTTAATTACTTTGAATTTGGCTCGATTGAACTTGGGAAATGGGTTGTCAACAGCGTTCATGGCGGTTTTAATTGAATTATCCATAGAGCTCGTGATTGGTGGAAAATACATCTTCATTACAATACAATTCATCATTTTACAATCTGCTCAAAACAATATTTCAAGAAATAGAAAATATATAGGCGTTGCTGATTGCTCTTTGCGGTTTAGTCCCTTATTGATGAATAATCTCACGATTCCACACGAATCATGTCAATTCATCAGTCGGACACGTTGAATATTGCGGCAGCAACTGTACACAATTATTGAAAGGGGGCATGCAACGCGTTTTGACCTCATATTCATTACGATTGGTCAGAATGTGTCATTACGTCATTTCAGTGTTTCATTTTACGAGTTGCTAGAATTCTGTACCTTCTCTCCGGGACATATAACATGTGTGTTCATCCCATTGCTGGCTTTCTCTTCAGCCTACGGTTTACACCTTCACAACCGTGACTACATTTACAATATTTAATGGTTCATAAATATATTCGTCATGAAAGTAAATGAAATTAGTTTAAGAATTCATGTATTAGCAGGCGTTATCCATGGCGATGTAGACGTATAACCTATAAGCTATACAAAAGCTCAAATATGATCACTTCAGACCCAACCGGAGTAACTGCAATACTATTCAATAACTTCAGAAAGACGGAGTCAGTAGAAGAGCAAATACGGGTTCAAGTCACCTACGGGGCAGAACAAATTGGAACAAATAATGTGACCGTTACATCAGCGTCCGATACCACTGTCTCAAGTATTGTAGATACAAGGCAGTTTAAGTGCAGGATTATACAGCAGGTATAAAAAGAACACATCGCATATTGTAGATCACGGACTCATTTGAAAAGTAGAATACAGCGCAGTGCCAAATTGAAACAAATGTCGAATTGTAAGGGGTTTTAAAGCAATCTGAATTGCACCGCGGTTAGGTTATTCGACTCCCCCCAGACTTACAGTCTTTTATCCTTCACTAACCGAGTGAAATTCTAGTTTCACGATGGTTTACAGTGGTTTAAAATTCAAGTAATAAAAAAGACACTGTTTTCAACATTCATTATCATTGTATTTTAACCGTCAGAATTAACGGAGATTCTGTTAAATGTTATTTTACAGTTGTGAACACTGATTATACGGTAGTTTGTCATTAAAGAATAAACATATTTCAACCTTCACTATTACAGTTAGTTAATTAACCTTCAAAACTACAGAGATTTTTTACAGTGTGGATACAGGAAGCTTATTGGGATTTCTTCTTTGGATCTGGGCAACATGCCAATCAATACAGATCAAGCAAAAGACCAAGTTTAATCCACCTCAGGACTATACTCTCAGCAACCCCTCACACACGAAAGGGAATTCTGAGCAGCGGACACAAGGAGGGGCCACTTGTTGCCACCCCTGTAAAAGGCACAGTAGGGCCACGAGTACTACACACCGGTTGGCGTGCATTACTAGAGGGAAGAGCAGCCACTGAACAGAGGGCCTGGAGTCAGGCTCTGGAGCACACGGCTGAAGGATCTTTGCAAGGCAAGAAGAAACGGAGCGAGTCAGACATTTCACAGTCCACATTTTATTCAAAAACCTGCTCCAGTTACAGTTGGGATGCCCGCATGTGGGGCCTGGCTCTCCACACAGCCGCCAGCACCACAGCACAGAGCACAAGCACCGTGAAGGCAGCCACGGTCAGCACACCATAGCCGAAAGCCTGGGGCACTGTGGAGACGGGAGAGGGACAGGCAGCTCACAAGGGTGCAGACATGAGAGGGCTGAGCGCCAGCAGAGTGTCAAAGCTCCCCTCCTCACCTTCACTGGGAGAAGCCCTCCTGTCCACAGCAGGGAGCTCAGAGGCAGTCAGGATCACTTCCCCACTGGACACCACGGCCATCTCCCTGGAGGCCCTCTGCACCGGGGCAACGGCTCTCCCTGAAGGGACAAGAGCAGCATTACAGAAGCAGCCCCTCCACTGGGGGAGCCTTAGGGAAAGATGCCAGTCCAGCTCACACTGGAACCGAGCCACTCACTCATTCTCTGGTTGCACGGAGTGACACAGCGGTCAGTAGCACTGGGTTGGCACACTGCTGCACTACAGTGGATGAACACCTGGGGGAGCATGAGATGCAGTACAATACAATGCCGCCATGGGGAATGTGGCGTTCCTTGGCCAATAGACCCTTACCTTCGCCTTCAGAGGGAGCTGGGAGCCAGCATCCACAAAAGTGAACATCTGCACGATGAAGCGCTTGTAGTGCGTTGGGTATGGCAGCCCTGAAGAGCCAGCCACAGGAACCAAGGTGGTCTGGTACTGGTCATCTCTGTACGGACACCTGGAAAGAGCACCACACATGGGTCAAGAGGTCTGCCTAAACCACCAACACAAGCTGGCCGGCAAGAGATACAGGGCTCCAGTTACCCAGCAACCAGCAGGCTCCACTGGGGCTGGCCGAGCGGGCTGGGGGTGGAAGTTGCCCAGCAGTCTTCCAGAGTCAGGACAATGTTGGGGTCGGTCCTATTCAGGATGCGAACCTCAACATACACAGGATCCCGCAGGACCTTGGTCACGGGGTAGTCCCCATCACCGTAGTAGGCGTCATACACAGCTTCTACAGGAGGAACGACGGAGAGCTTTAGGAAGCCAGCATGCATTGGAAACCAGTACATAGCATGGCCATGTACAAGGGCTCATCACAGTACCCGTTGCAATCCTGAGCTCCACACCGAGAGGTCCAGGGGCCACGACTGAAGGAGGAGGCGGGGCTGCAGTGTACACTACAGCCTCCACAGGAACAAGCTCACTGCCCGAATACTTGCACAGGAAGGTCAGCCTGGAAGGAGAAGCAGGCAGCCATTGGACCCAGTCGGGTACTGGCACATGGAGACGGCCACTGGGGAGCCCCACTTACTCATAGTAGCTGTCCCTGGTGATGGAGCCATCAGGCCCCTCCTGCACATCACGTTTAGAGGACATCGTGTTCTCGTACACCACATCGCCACCCTCACTCTGGAAGAGGGAAGCAGACCCTCACGTTATACAGCCAAGACAAACAGCACAAGGCGCTGCAATGCTCAGGCCAAAGCTGGGAACCGCTTCCTCACCTTCAGTGTGCTGCCACAGGCACTGACTGGGAACTGGAACAAGGCAAAGCCAGCAGTGGTGCCAACAGGGCTGCAGGGGGCGCCCTGACCCCCCAGCAGGCTGACGGTGTCAAGGCTCAGCGGAGGCCTGGTCACATTCCTGGGTACTACAACCACAAACTGACCATCCGTGGTGCATTGCACAGTCACTGGAGGGAGAGGGGAGAAGATTAGCAAAGCAATGCGCTCAGGAGCCGTTTGTACGAGATTTTGCCCATACCACTCACCCTCATTGCTGTAATAACAGGGCTGTCTTCCCCTCTGATCAAAGCAGCAGTTACTCGCTTCACAGTCGGCTCTACTGATTGCAGGGGCGCCACACGCCATTTTCTCGTTGTCACTAACAGAGCAGTTCTGACCCTGGGCTATAGACACGTCCACCGCAGCCGCCATCAGCAGACAGACAAGACTCCAGACCCGCACGCTCATCCCACACCTCTCCATTGTGCAACTCGGCAACGAAGTGCCGAGAAGCGGCGCTCCGCTCCTTAAATAATCCGGCGCCCTGATTGGCTCAGGGCTGGCCCTGGCGCAGCAGGCTGCACGAGGATTTCAGCCACCCCAGCGGGCCAGTCGGGCTCTTTGGTGGAGCTCTCGCTTTGCTGCCGCACAATCACTGTCAGATGCCACATCACTGTCTGTCGGCAAGCCCGCCGCGCCCCGCTGCGCTCACTTCACTGCCCCGGCTCTCAACGCACAGCTCCCCTACCTACTGAGCACTCATCTCCAAGACTTCCACAGCTTTTTAGAGAGAGTTCCGACTCATCATTCGGTCGGTGTGCGACACTCGCAACAGTAGCAGTGAAGATGAATAGCTGTATGACATTGTAACACGTCTTCTTCAGAGACAGTGAATGCTGGATTTTGAAAAGAACGGAAATGCGAAAGCACATTGAAATTGAGCATCGAGTTCAACTTTAAACGGACAGTGTGCCTCATCACGTCCTCCTTGTGACTTGGGACGAGAACACGATTTGATGCCCTGATTGCAACGAACCAATTACTTCCAGCGTCACCGAGTGCACTCTGAAAATGTATGGCAAGCAGTTGTGACATTTAATCCATCATTTCTAAAATCAAAAATACAATTGGTGATATCAAGAATGATCTGCTATTTTTGATATCACCAATTGTATTTTGGATTTCATAAACTGTATTTTTGATATCAGAAATTGAATTTTTGCTATCAAAAATGCATACTAATTATAGCATCCGGTTCTATTTGTCATATCAAAAATGCATACTAATTATCATACGGTTCTATTTTTCATATCAAAAATGCATACTAATTGACGTCCGGTGATTTGAAACTCAACCCTTTACACTCCGCCCCATTATTTTCAGATCTTCCGCGATCGGAGAAATAAATTGTACGTTTTTCAAAACTATAAAATATACCAGAGACAAGAGAAACTAGAGACCGGGAGCTGTCAAACGATGTCTTACTCGCGTATGTAGAGTCTTCATAGCATGGGCTACAGGCTTGCGAAATCAGCCATGTGTCCTAGTGTACAGGGCTGATTTGCGTATGCCCGAGTGTTTGTTTCTAGCCTGTCAGCCGATTTGCCTTAAAATACGAAAGGTCACAACTTGTTCTTTAATTTGATACAAGATAAAAGCATATGGCACAACGAAGCAAGGGGAAACACGGTAACACTTTACAATAATGGGCATTAATTCCTCATGAATTCCGATAGTACAACACGGGGAAAACACATAAATGCATGATGTAATTCTTGTGAACTCATTTGTAATTCAAGTATGTGAATTCATCATGATGTAAAGACTCTTATTCATATGGAATTCTTTTTTAATCCCCTGGCGAGCGAGTAAGAGGGTATGAATTCATTATGATTCATGATTATTAAGGGTCTTCTTTTCTGCAGTATGTTCCTCATGAATTAATTCGTAATTCAACAAATGGTGTTAATCATGTGTACAAATCGGGACTGGCTATTTGAATAAAAGCAAACAAAATATATGGATTCATCTCAATTTTGAATTTTAAAATATATTTTTCTTGCAATAATCGGCGTTATGCCAAGTTACGTTTTCTCGTAAGGAATCGAGCTTATGTACAAGCTAATCACATGCACTTCATGTTTACAGACAATTATTTTGAAGTCATGACTTATTCATGTTTTTCTCCTAATGAACACTGCATGATCGAACAACTATAGTAAACTGAAATATGTGGGTATAGCCGCTTCATGCTTTGCTATAAGGGCATACAATTATTGTTTTTAAATGTTAGCGCATGCATATACGTGTAAATATTGTAGCGATATCTGCTGCGTGTGTTCGCCACCAAAACAACAAATAATCGGACCGAGCCGTGTTTCCTGCAACAGGCTTTATTTTTCAAAACATTGTAATGCAGCTACACCCGTCTCTATCACTTCTGTCCTGTCCTACTTCTGCGGCGGACCGGGCGCCCCTATATATGCCCTCGGCCCGTGACGTCTCCCCCAATCACGGCGCCTAAGTTCCCGCGCTGCGCTGACCCATGAACGCGGAATTCAGTAATTCCCTCTGTCTAACAGTAATAATTACATTGTTCATTGTTTTCTTGTTTTACTCTGTTTTTAAAGTCTGTAAAGCGCTTTGAGCACCATCAAAAAAGCGCTGAATAAATAAAGGTATTATTATTATTGTTATTATTATGATCACTGAATGCCGTGGGACGCGTTGATGACCCAGCGGACCCGTGTGTGACTCGATTCACAGGCACATCGGGGCACCGTTTGTAGTAGTACATCCCAAACAGCATGAAACCCCTATACCTACATATTTTAGTATACATTCTTGCCCCTAGACTAAGGACTTTACTATAATGCTCTGCTCATGCAGTGTTCATTACGAGATAACATGAATCAGTCATGACTTTCAAATAATTGGCTGTAAACATGAAGTGCATTAGCTTGTAAATAAGCATGATTCTTTACAAGAAAACGTAACGTGGCAAAACCCCGATTATTACAAGCAATAATACATTTTAAACCTCAAAATTGTGATGAATCCATACATTTTGTTTGCTTTTATTCAAATAGCCAGTCTCGATTTGTATTGAATTTGTATTTGTAATGAGACATATACATACATCTGAGTTCACAAGAATAACATCATGCATTCATGTGTTTTTTCTGTGTTGTAGTATCGGAATTCATGAAGAATGAATGCCCATTATTGTAAAGTGTTACCAGAAACACAAACAGGAAAAATGCCAGTAGAGAATGGCTACCGCTGAGATTGTTTATTCAACAGTGAACAGGGCAATGTCAGGCTTTAACAACGAGACGAATGGCCATTCTGAGTGCTCTGAATTATGAACATCTACTTGGGGACTTTTCCGAAGAAGGGGATTAACTATAACACGGAAAGCAGACGAAACCGAATGTTAATTAGTATGCATTTTTGATATCAAAAATACATGTGTTGATATCAACAGTTAGCAGGTTAATTCTTGATATCAACAATTGTATTCTAGATATCAGCAATTATGGGTTAAATGTCACAACGGCTTGCCATAAAAATGTCCCCAATTGAAACAAACGGCAGGTAACTGCTGCTCTTTTGGAGGTCCCGGTAGCGCATTAAAACAGCGGGCTCTCTAACCTTTGTGCCACTTCGCTGGGATTAGAGCTCTGGAGCAGAGATTTGTGGCTTTAATCCCAGGCAGGAGATACAGTTGCTGTACATTTGCGCAAGGTACAGTACAGATTGCTCCAATAGAAACACAACTGTACAAAGGGGTCAAGATCTGTTAAAACAATGCTATATGTTGTAAGTCATGTAATCATTTAGAATAAGCAGAGACAGGTCACAAAGTGAACTGATTAAAATAGGAATTTATAAAATGTACTATGCTTTGAATTGCTTTGTATTATGTAAATCTGAATTTGTATTGTTTGATGCCTCGTACTGAACTCTATGTTTGCACGTTGTATTGCGCTTATGTTTTGTAAGTCGCCTTGGCTAAGGGCGTCTGCCAATCAATAATAATAATAATTATATACTACTACTACTACTAATAATAATGCAGGACTGGTCATCTGAAAATGGAGATTATAGCAATACAAATCAACAACACTCTACGGCTATTTAATGTTCATACAATTACAGACAACCCATGAAGAAATTGTCACACACATAAAACAACAAAAAACGCATTCACTTGCTTTGCAAGGTGTACCTTTAAATGTACGGGGGCTGCAACGTATAAAATCCCATTAAGAATCAAGCCTCTGCCACTAAGACTGTAAACCAACCAAATCTCCATCAGTTCCAGCGATCTAATCGCAATATTCAACTTTTGAAATAATTTCCAAATCACAAGTGTGTGAGAGGCTGTGGCGAATGAGTTTTAGGTAGTGCTGTCCGACTCGAGATGCTGCGCACCTGCTAGAAATGTGCGCCTTCATTGGAAATAAGCGGTTTCCGCCGCTGATGTAGGCGTTTCTAGGCGAATGCAAGTCTCTTGTTGTGACGGCCGAATTCATGAACATCTCCATGAATGAGTTTGAGATCCTTATTGATGTGCAGGTGCCTGAGATCAAAGTCATTTTTCTTTCATAGCGGAGCACAAATGTGTTTGGAGTAGTTTTAGCGCACTGAATGCTCGCTCACCTGTTGCTGTCGTGACCGGTATGGTATAGGAACACATTACAAACTAATCACTCTCATCGTAAGTCTGTACAGTTACATTTTCGTCCACGAGAAATCCGGCTATTTCGCGCAGTGCTCCTAACGCTCCTCGGTTAACTCCTGCAGCTCAGAGGAGCGCCTGGCGTACGCGGTCCGAACCCCGAAAAAGTCACTGCTTTTGTTCAAAATACATGTATTCGATTTTTGTATACGCCACCGTCTCCGCAGTCGCTACCAAAATGACAATGTCAGTTTATCTTCATTACGTCATTCTGTTTCGACTAGTTTCAAAGGGTTTGCGGCGTTTCGGCATAGGAGAAAAAGCCCAAGCCGATCTGGGATCACCTCCAGTTGACCCAAAATACAGCAAACGCAAAGGTACACACTCCTAGCTCGGATTCCCGCTCTGTGACGAATGTATACATCTCAAATCAAACCTCAGATTCGATGTAACAGACCCAACACTGCATAGTGGCATCAGATGATCGTTTCTATGGAAAAATATGTAAACGGCCACGGGCATGGCGCACGCATGCACAGGTTTCTCTTCGAGATAATGACGTTAGTTGAACAGGAAGTTAATCCCTCATAGGTTAATTCACATTTGCTTTGAATAGATGAACATGCAAAGCTGCTTTTCGAACAATAATTCGTGATCTACACATCTGATCTAACCGGGTAGCTTCGTGTCGGATGTAAGCGTTTGTAACCCCGTTCTCCTCCTGCAGTTTCTACGATACAGTGTCCTCCGATCAGCTGTAGGCTGCCAGCCCCGTGGCACTGTGGTGCGATGTTCTGAAAGTGGGAATCTTTTTCTGAACACGTGATTTCGAGCCCTCCAGGGCCTAATTTTCGGCATCACTAGCTGTAGGCACAAAAGCTGCAGAGATCCTGGAAAGCAGCAACACGCCAACTGCGAGCTAAAGGACAGTTTTAGACCAGCTGTAGTGGCCATGGATTGCCATCCTGCTGAACTTGGAGAGCAAACAGGAAAGACACAGGGCATGGTCTGTTCTCAGCTTTATTGATCATTCACACAACAGTCAAGCTGTGGGTGAGCTTGCTCTCCTGTACAGCACAGTCCCCAGCACAGCAATGCACACCACAGCCACAGCAGCCACCACACCAGCCAGGAGCACAACCTCAGCAGAGATGCCTGCAAAGAAAGCCCACCCCACTGGTCACTCACTTTAGGTCAAACCCAGACTACAGCAAGAGACCGCAACCTCTGGCTCCAATTTCAATAGGCCCCAGTACCTGCTTCTTTGCGGTCCTCTGCAGTCAGGGGAGACCTCTGGGCATTCGTCTCCACTGGAGGGATGGCATCCTGCGGCTTCTCCAGCACACGCACAAACACTGTGGCATCACCTTCCCATTCTGGAAGGTGGAGAGGCTTGGATCCAGCCACACATACTATACCCCAGTACCACACGCACAACCAGGCAAAGGATCCTTACCCTCCTTGAAAGCCAAGTCCCTCCTGTACCTCCCAAAGTACCTGGATTTAGAGACAGGGCTACAGCTGGAGTCACAGCAGCTACAGACCTGATCGCTCCCATCCACCGAGCTCCAGCTACAATAGGGATACAGCCATCAGGACGGAGACCCGGAGAAGGACACCAAGGGCCTCAAGCACCCTCCTCCCCCTCTACCTGTTGCCCACAGGGTAGCAGGCCTTGTCCAGGTTGTCCACAGCCTGGGAAGCAGCAGTCACCTTCAGGTGGCAGGTCATGTAGATCTGAGCAGAACAGACATTGGCACAGTTAGTGCACCCTGGGAGAGCTGCTTCAATGCCCAAGAAGCCACACAGTTGAGAAAGCAGAGGCCAACCAAGCCAAAGATGCAAAAGCAGTAGTCAAAAGCTCAGAGGCAGAGTGGCTGGGAGACTTACAGAGCTGTTGGCATCATTGTGGAACCTGAAGGCATCAAGCACCATCTGCAGCTTAGTGACGTCCTGAGGTCTTGGCATGAAGTGAGAACTGGAGCCCGTCACCTTGGCATCAATCAGGCAACTGGGGACAGGAGGAAATCCATGATCAGTCCCTGCTCGGAGTCGACACCCAACACCTGCAAGCACCCTGGCCATGCTTAGCTATGGGATCTCACTCACCCATAGTTCCCAATGAAAGTGTAACTGGGAGAAGAGGTCGGGTCAGAGGTCAAGGTGGCCACACAGCTGTCCACAAACAGCCGCAGGGGCACGTGGCTGGCCTGGTTGACGGAGGCTTGGATGTTCAGGACGTCCCCCAGGAAGTACACGTTGGAGGGTCTAGGGGAGCTCCAGTCATCTGCGGAGACGGGGAGCAGCATGAGGCCTCTACAGAGCAGAGCAGCACTCCAGTACACGGGAGGGTTAGAGCTGCATTAGGTTGGCCTCTACCAGTCATGAGCTGCAGGGAGAAGTCCAGGAGATCCTCCGCAGACTTGGTGGAGGTGTATGGGACCCAGGTTGGCTGCAGGGCATCGCTGCTCACATTGTGGAGCCTATGGAGCAGACAGCAATTACACACCGATCCTACAGCAGCTAGGCTGAAGCAGTACTGCAGCAGAGTCCTCACCGGAGGTAGTGACACTCGATGTGGACAACAGCAGGGTCGGTTCTCACGATGCCAGTGTTGGCAATCGGGGACGGGTGGTAGTTTAGGGAGAAGCTGTAAACCAGCTCGTCTTCGGTCATCTACAAGTGAAAGGCACAACGGTTAAGCTCAGGATGGTTTAACCCATTCACCGTGCGAGTCTACAGCCGTATTCTCCCCCCTCCCCTACTTACCGACAGGGCGCTGCCACAGCCCTGCAGCTCCGACTGGAAGACCAGGACCGTGTCGTTCTGCCCACTGAGCGCACAGCCTCCCAGCTGGATATCCGCAGCCTGGATCAGCTCGCCGGTACCGAACAGGTCTCTCTCCACCGACACCTGGATCGCGCTGTCCCCGCACTGTGCCCACACGACGGGGGAGACTTGCTGCTTGAACAGAGAAGAATCCACTCACACAACGGCCTTGGCTCTGGCGGGAGGCTTGGCTCTGGCTGCAGGCTTGGCTCTCGCCCACTTAGAAACTCTGCCGGCGTCGCAGAGCCCAGCGAACACACACAGCACTAGCAGCCCACACCAAGAAGCCCTCGTACGTAGCATTGTGGCGAAAATACAAGAACAGCTCACAGATTCGCGATGCTTACCCAGCCCACACCGCCTCCTTTTATACACTGAGATGATCCCGCTCAGCGTGTCTCTCTGAGGAGACAGCGCGACATTTTCACGTGGAATTCGGCGACAAGTGGGGCTGCAACAGCAGCGGCGCGGATCCAGCGCGGATCCCAGTGCGTCCCGTCCTGCACAGGTGCAGCGAGTAGTGACGACGGAACCGATTTTGCCGCTGTGTGAGCGTGTTTCGTGCTGTCCCGACTTCATTTTTTAGGCTACAGAGAGCAGATGAGCAACACTCAATTCAATGCTGTTGGTACCACTACCAGTACTCCAGCTAATGATTATAATAGTAGCCTGTGAGTTCGTAGAACTAGGACCCTGCCACCTGCTTTCCTCCCCGCGATAGGTGGCCGTGTCGTCTTTTTAAATAATCCCTTATTGATGAATAATCTCACGATTCCACGCGAATCATGTCAATTAGTCAAGTTATCAACAGAATACCAGGTGCTGTATTGAATTTTGCAATACACCTCGAAGCATGTCATTTCATGCCTTTACTAGGGAACTGGGATTATCCGAGACAAACGCAGTCTCATTATTACAATTCAATGACAGTGTGCACAAGGATTTCTCAACACTGTGCCAGGGATGTAATTCACGGGTTGCAGATTGCCGTATCTGTGACACAGTCACTTGACTTCATTTTGTATTTGATATGTTTTCTTCAACATTCGCTTGCACCTTTTTATTTCACTAACTTAACATTCTTTAATTACTTTGAATTTGGCTCGATTGAACTTGGGAAATGGGTTGTCAACAGCGTTCATGGCGGTTTTAATTGAATTATCCATAGAGCTCGTGATTGGTGGAAAATACATCTTCATTACAATACAATTCATCATTTTACAATCTGCTCAAAACAATATTTCAAGAAATAGAAAATATATAGGCGTTGCTGATTGCTCTTTGCGGTTTAGTCCCTTATTGATGAATAATCTCACGATTCCACACGAATCATGTCAATTCATCAGTCGGACACGTTGAATATTGCGGCAGCAACTGTACACAATTATTGAAAGGGGGCATGCAACGCGTTTTGACCTCATATTCATTACGATTGGTCAGAATGTGTCATTACGTCATTTCAGTGTTTCATTTTACGAGTTGCTAGAATTCTGTACCTTCTCTCCGGGACATATAACATGTGTGTTCATCCCATTGCTGGCTTTCTCTTCAGCCTACGGTTTACACCTTCACAACCGTGACTACATTTACAATATTTAATGGTTCATAAATATATTCGTCATGAAAGTAAATGAAATTAGTTTAAGAATTCATGTATTAGCAGGCGTTATCCATGGCGATGTAGACGTATAACCTATAAGCTATACAAAAGCTCAAATATGATCACTTCAGACCCAACCGGAGTAACTGCAATACTATTCAATAACTTCAGAAAGACGGAGTCAGTAGAAGAGCAAATACGGGTTCAAGTCACCTACGGGGCAGAACAAATTGGAACAAATAATGTGACCGTTACATCAGCGTCCGATACCACTGTCTCAAGTATTGTAGATACAAGGCAGTTTAAGTGCAGGATTATACAGCAGGTATAAAAAGAACACATCGCATATTGTAGATCACGGACTCATTTGAAAAGTAGAATACAGCGCAGTGCCAAATTGAAACAAATGTCGAATTGTAAGGGGTTTTAAAGCAATCTGAATTGCACCGCGGTTAGGTTATTCGACTCCCCCCAGACTTACAGTCTTTTATCCTTCACTAACCGAGTGAAATTCTAGTTTCACGATGGTTTACAGTGGTTTAAAATTCAAGTAATAAAAAAGACACTGTTTTCAACATTCATTATCATTGTATTTTAACCGTCAGAATTAACGGAGATTCTGTTAAATGTTATTTTACAGTTGTGAACACTGATTATACGGTAGTTTGTCATTAAAGAATAAACATATTTCAACCTTCACTATTACAGTTAGTTAATTAACCTTCAAAACTACAGAGATTTTTTACAGTGTGGATACAGGAAGCTTATTGGGATTTCTTCTTTGGATCTGGGCAACATGCCAATCAATACAGATCAAGCAAAAGACCAAGTTTAATCCACCTCAGGACTATACTCTCAGCAACCCCGCACACACGAAAGGGAATTCTGAGCAGCGGACACAAGGAGGGGCCACTTGTTGCCACCCCTGTAAAAGGCACAGTAGGGCCACGAGTACTACACACCGGTTGGCGTGCATTACTAGAGGGAAGAGCAGCCACTGAACAGAGGGCCTGGAGTCAGGCTCTGGAGCACACGGCTGAAGGATCTTTGCAAGGCAAGAAGAAACGGAGCGAGTCAGACATTTCACAGTCCACATTTTATTCAAAAACCTGCTCCAGCTACAGTTGGGATGCCCGCATGTGGGGCCTGGCTCTCCACACAGCCGCCAGCACCACAGCACAGAGCACAAGCACCGTGAAGGCAGCCACGGTCAGCACACCATAGCCGAAAGCCTGGGGCACTGTGGAGACGGGAGAGGGACAGGCAGCTCACAAGGGTGCAGACATGAGAGGGCTGAGCGCCAGCAGAGTGTCAAAGCTCCCCTCCTCACCTTCACTGGGAGAAGCCCTCCTGTCCACAGCAGGGAGCTCAGAGGCAGTCAGGATCACTTCCCCACTGGACACCACGGCCATCTCCCTGGAGGCCCTCTGCACCGGGGCAACGGCTCTCCCTGAAGGGACAAGAGCAGCATTACAGAAGCAGCCCCTCCACTGGGGGAGCCTTAGGGAAAGATGCCAGTCCAGCTCACACTGGAACCGAGCCACTCACTCATTCTCTGGTTGCACGGAGTGACACAGCGGTCAGTAGCACTGGGTTGGCACACTGCTGCACTACAGTGGATGAACACCTGGGGGAGCACGAGATGCAGTACAATACAATGCCGCCATGGGGAATGTGGCGTTCCTTGGCCAATAGACCCTTACCTTCGCCTTCAGAGGGAGCTGGGAGCCAGCATCCACAAAAGTGAACATCTGCACGATGAAGCGCTTGTAGTGCGTTGGGTATGGCAGCCCTGAAGAGCCAGCCACAGGAACCAAGGTGGTCTGGTACTGGTCATCTCTGTACGGACACCTGGAAAGAGCACCACACATGGGTCAAGAGGTCTGCCTAAACCACCAACACAAGCTGGCCGGCAAGAGATACAGGGCTCCAGTTACCCAGCAACCAGCAGGCTCCACTGGGGCTGGCCGAGCGGGCTGGGGGTGGAAGTTGCCCAGCAGTCTTCCAGAGTCAGGACAATGTTGGGGTCGGTCCTATTCAGGATGCGAACCTCAACATACACAGGATCCCGCAGGACCTTGGTCACGGGGTAGTCCCCATCACCGTAGTAGGCGTCATACACAGCTTCTACAGGAGGAACGACGGAGAGCTTTAGGAAGCCAGCATGCATTGGAAACCAGTACATAGCATGGCCATGTACAAGGGCTCATCACAGTACCCGTTGCAATCCTGAGCTCCACACTGAGAGGTCCAGGGGCCACGACTGAAGGAGGAGGCGGGGCTGCAGTGTACACTACAGCCTCCACAGGAACAAGCTCACTGCCCGAATACTTGCACAGGAAGGTCAGCCTGGAAGGAGAAGCAGGCAGCCATTGGACCCAGTCGGGTACTGGCACATGGAGACGGCCACTGGGGAGCCCCACTTACTCATAGTAGCTGTCCCTGGTGATGGAGCCATCAGGCCCCTCCTGCACATCACGTTTAGAGGACATCGTGTTCTCGTACACCACATCGCCACCCTCACTCTGGAAGAGGGAAGCAGACCCTCACGTTATACAGCCAAGACAATCAGCACAAGGCGCTGCAATGCTCAGGCCAAAGCTGGGAACCGCTTCCTCACCTTCAGTGTGCTGCCACAGGCACTGACTGGGAACTGGAACAAGGCAAAGCCAGCAGTGGTGCCAACAGGGCTGCAGGGGGCGCCCTGACCCCCCAGCAGGCTGACGGTGTCAAGGCTCAGCGGAGGCCTGGTCACATTCCTGGGTACTACAACCACAAACTGACCATCCGTGGTGCATTGCACAGTCACTGGAGGGAGAGGGGAGAAGATTAGCAAAGCAATGCGCTCAGGAGCCGTTTGTACGAGATTTTGCCCATACCACTCACCCTCATTGCTGTAATAACAGGGCTGTCTTCCCCTCTGATCAAAGCAGCAGTTACTCGCTTCACAGTCGGCTCTACTGATTGCAGGGGCGCCACACGCCATTTTCTCGTTGTCACTAACCGAGCAGTTCTGACCCTGGGCTATAGACACGTCCACCGCAGCCGCCATCAGCAGACAGACAAGACTCCAGACCCGCACGCTCATCCCACACCTCTCCATTGTGCAACTCGGCAACGAAGTGCCGAGAAGCGGCGCTCCGCTCCTTAAATAATCCGGCGCCCTGATTGGCTCAGGGCTGGCCCTGGCGCAGCAGGCTGCACGAGGATTTCAGCCACCCCAGCGGGCCAGTCGGGCTCTTTGGTGGAGCTCTCGCTTTGCTGCCGCACAATCACTGTCAGATGCCACAGCACTGTCTGTCGGCAAGCCCGCCGCGCCCCGCTGCGCTCACTTCACTGCCCCGGCTCTCAACGCACAGCTCCCCTACCTACTGAGCACTCATCTCCAAGACTTTCACAGCTTTTTAGAGAGAGTTCCGACTCATCATACGGTCGGTGTGCGACACTCGCAACAGTAGCAGTGAAGATGAATAGCTGTATGACATTGTAACACGTCTTCTTCAGAGACAGTGAATGCTGGATTTTGAAAAGAACGGAAATGCAAAAGCACATTGAAATTGAGCATCGAGTTCAACTTTAAACGGACAGTGTGCCTCATCACGTCCTCCTTGTGACTTGGGACGAGAACACGATTTGATGCCCTGATTGCAACGAACCAATTACTTCCAGCGTCACCGAGTGCACTCTGAAAATGTATGGCAAGCAGTTGTGACATTTAATCCATCATTTCTAAAATCAAAAATACAATTGGTGATATCAAGAATGATCTGCTATTTTTGATATCACCAATTGTATTTTGGATTTCATAAACTGTATTTTTGATATCAGAAATTGAATTTTTGATATCAAAAATGCATACTAATTATAGCATCCGGTTCTATTTGTCATATCAAAAATGCATACTAATTATCATACGGTTCTATTTTTCATATCAAAAATGCATACTAATTGACGTCCGGTGATTTGAAACTCAACCCTTTACACTCCGCCCCATTATTTTCAGATCTTCCGCGATCGGAGAAATAAATTGTACGTTTTTCAAAACTATAAAATATACCAGAGACTAGAGAAACTAGAGACCGGGAGCTTTCAAACGATGTCTTACTCGCGTATGTAGAGTCTTCATAGCATGGGCTACAGGCTTGCGAAATCAGCCATGTGTCCTAGTGTACAGGGCTGATTTGCGTATGCCCGAGTGTTTGTTTCTAGCCTGTCAGCCGATTTGCCTTAAAATACGAAAGGTCACAACTTGGTCTTTAATTTGATACAAGATAAAAGCATATGGCACAACGAAGCAAGGGGAAACACGGTAACACTTTACAATAATGGGCATTAATTCCTCATGAATTCCGATAGTACAACACGGGGAAAACACATGAATGCATGATGTAATTCTTGTGAACTCATTTGTAATTCAAGTATGTGAATTCATCATGATGTAAAGACTCTTATTCATATGGAATTCTTTTTTAATCCCCAGGCGAGCGAGTAAGAGGGTATGAATTCATTATGATTCATGATTATTAAGGGTCTTCTTTTCTGCAGTATGTTCCTCATGAATTAATTCGTAATTCAACAAATGGTGTTAATCATGTGTACAAATCGGGACTGGCTATTTGAATAAAAGCAAACAAAATATATGGATTCATCTCAATTTTGAATTTTAAAATATATTTTTCTTGCAATAATCGGCGTTATGCCAAGTTACGTTTTCTCGTAAGGAATCGAGCTTATTTACAAGCTAATCACATGCACTTCATGTTTACAGACAATTATTTTGAAGTCATGACTTATTCATGTTTTTCTCCTAATGAACACTGCATGATCGAACAACTATAGTAAACTGAAATATGTGGGTATAGCCGCTTCATGCTTTGCTATAAGGGCATACAATTATTGTTTTTAAATGTTAGCGCATGCATATACGTGTAAATATTGTAGCGATATCTGCTGCGTGTGTTCGCCACCAAAACAACAAATAATCGGACCGAGCCGTGTTTCCTGCAACAGGCTTTATTTTTCAAAACATTGTAATGCAGCTACACCCGTCTCTATCACTTCTGTCCTGTCCTACTTCTGCGGCGGACCGGGCGCCCCTATATATGCCCTCGGCCCGTGACGTCTCCCCCAATCACGGCGCCTAAGTTCCCGCGCTGCGCTGACCCATGAACGCGGAATTCAGTAATTCCCTCTGTCTAACAGTAATAATTACATTGTTCATTGTTTTCTTGTTTTACTCTGTTTTTAAAGTCTGTAAAGCGCTTTGAGCACCATCAAAAAAGCGCTGAATAAATAAAGGTATTATTATTATTGTTATTATTATGATCACTGAATGCCGTGGGACGCGTTGATGACCCAGCGGACCCGTGTGTGACTCGATTCACAGGCACATCGGGGCACCGTTTGTAGTAGTACATCCCAAACAGCATGAAACCCCTATACCTACATATTTTACTATACATTCTTGCCCCTAGACTAAGGACTTTACTATAATGCTCTGCTCATGCAGTGTTCATTACGAGATAACATGAATCAGTCATGACTTTCAAATAATTGGCTGTAAACATGAAGTGCATTAGCTTGTAAATAAGCATGATTCTTTACAAGAAAACGTAACGTGGCAAAACCCCGATTATTACAAGCAATAATACATTTTAAACCTCAAAATTGTGATGAATCCATACATTTTGTTTGCTTTTATTCAAATAGCCAGTCTCGATTTGTATTGAATTTGTATTTGTAATGAGACATATACATACATCTGAGTTCACAAGAATAACATCATGCATTCATGTGTTTTTTCTGTGTTGTAGTATCGGAATTCATGAAGAATGAATGCCCATTATTGTAAAGTGTTACCAGAAACACAAACAGGAAAAATGCCAGTAGAGAATGGCTACCGCTGAGATTGTTTATTCAACAGTGAACAGGGCAATGTCAGGCTTTAACAACGAGACGAATGGCCATTCTGAGTGCTCTGAATTATGAACATCTACTTGGGGACTTTTCCGAAGAAGGGGATTAACTATAACACGGAAAGCAGACGAAACCGAATGTTAATTAGTATGCATTTTTGATATCAAAAATACATGTGTTGATATCAACAGTTAGCAGGTTAATTCTTGATATCAACAATTGTATTCTAGATATCAGCAATTATGGGTTAAATGTCACAACGGCTTGCCATAAAAATGTCCCCAATTGAAACAAACGGCAGGTAACTGCTGCTCTTTTGGAGGTCCCGGTAGCGCATTAAAACAGCGGGCTCTCTAACCTTTGTGCCACTTCGCTGGGATTAGAGCTCTGGAGCAGAGATTTGTGGCTTTAATCCCAGGCAGGAGATACAGTTGCTGTACATTTGCGCAAGGTACAGTACAGATTGCTCCAATAGAAACACAACTGTACAAAGGGGTCAAGATCTGTTAAAACAATGCTATATGTTGTAAGTCATGTAATCATTTAGAATAAGCAGAGACAGGTCACAAAGTGAACTGATTAAAATAGGAATTTATAAAATGTACTATGCTTTGAATTGCTTTGTATTATGTAAATCTGAATTTGTATTGTTTGATGCCTCGTACTGAACTCTATGTTTGCACGTTGTATTGCGCTTATGTTTTGTAAGTCGCCTTGGCTAAGGGCGTCTGCCAATCAATAATAATAATAATTATATACTACTACTACTACTAATAATAATGCAGGACTGGTCATCTGAAAATGGAGATTATAGCAATACAAATCAACAACCCTCTACGGCTATTTAATGTTCATACAATTACAGACAACCCATGAAGAAATTGTCACACACATAAAACAACAAAAAACGCATTCACTTGCTTTGCAAGGTGTACCTTTAAATGTACGGGGGCTGCAACGTATAAAATCCCATTAAGAATCAAGCCTCTGCCACTAAGACTGTAAACCAACCAAATCTCCATCAGTTCCAGCGATCTAATCGCAATATTCAACTTTTGAAATAATTTCCAAATCACAAGTGTGTGAGAGGCTGTGGCGAATGAGTTTTAGGTAGTGCTGTCCGACTCGAGATGCTGCGCACCTGCTAGAAATGTGCGCCTTCATTGGAAATAAGCGGTTTCCGCCGCTGATGTAGGCGTTTCTAGGCGAATGCAAGTCTCTTGTTGTGACGGCCGAATTCATGAACATCTCCATGAATGAGTTTGAGATCCTTATTGATGTGCAGGTGCCTGAGATCAAAGTCATTTTTCTTTCATAGCGGAGCACAAATGTGTTTGGAGTAGTTTTAGCGCACTGAATGCTCGCTCACCTGTTGCTGTCGTGACCGGTATGGTATAGGAACACATTACAAACTAATCACTCTCATCGTAAGTCTGTACAGTTACATTTTCGTCCACGAGAAATCCGGCTATTTCGCGCAGTGCTCCTAACGCTCCTCGGTTAACTCCTGCAGCTCAGAGGAGCGCCTGGCGTACGCGGTCCGAACCCCGAAAAAGTCACTGCTTTTGTTCAAAATACATGGATTCGATTTTTGTATACGCCACCGTCTCCGCAGTCGCTACCAAAATGACAATGTCAGTTTATCTTCATTGCGTCATTCTGTTTCGACTAGTTTCAAAGGGTTTGCGGCGTTTCGGCATAGGAGAAAAAGCCCAAGCCGATCTGGGATCACCTCCAGTTGACCCAAAATACAGCAAACGCAAAGGTACACACTCCTAGCTCGGATTCCCGCTCTGTGACGAATGTATACATCTCAAATCAAACCTCAGATTCGATGTAACAGACCCAACACTGCATAGTGGCATCAGATGATCGTTTCTATGGAAAAATATGTAAACGGCCACGGGCATGGCGCACGCATGCACAGGTTTCTCTTCGAGATAATGACGTTAGTTGAACAGGAAGTTAATCCCTCATAGGTTAATTCACATTTGCTTTGAATAGATGAACATGCAAAGCTGCTTTTCGAACAATAATTCGTGATCTACACATCTGATCTAACCGGGTAGCTTCGTGTCGGATGTAAGCGTTTGTAACCCCGTTCTCCTCCTGCAGTTTCTACGATACAGTGTCCTCCGATCAGCTGTAGGCTGCCAGCCCCGTGGCACTGTGGTGCGATGTTCTGAAAGTGGGAATCTTTTTCTGAACACGTGATTTCGAGCCCTCCAGGGCCTAATTTTCGGCATCACTAGCTGTAGGCACAAAAGCTGCAGAGATCCTGGAAAGCAGCAACACGCCAACTGCGAGCTAAAGGACAGTTTTAGACCAGCTGTAGTGGCCATGGATTGCCATCCTGCTGAACTTGGAGAGCAAACAGGAAAGACACAGGGCATGGTCTGTTCTCAGCTTTATTGATCATTCACACAACAGTCAAGCTGTGGGTGAGCTTGCTCTCCTGTACAGCACAGTCCCCAGCACAGCAATGCACACCACAGCCACAGCAGCCACCACACCAGCCAGGAGCACAACCTCAGCAGAGATGCCTGCAAAGAAAGCCCACCCCACTGGTCACTCACTTTAGGTCAAACCCAGACTACAGCAAGAGACCGCAACCTCTGGCTCCAATTTCAATAGGCCCCAGTACCTGCTTCTTTGCGGTCCTCTGCAGTCAGGGGAGACCTCTGGGCATTCGTCTCCACTGGAGGGATGGCATCCTGCGGCTTCTCCAGCACACGCACAAACACTGTGGCATCACCTTCCCATTCTGGAAGGTGGAGAGGCTTGGATCCAGCCACACATACTATACCCCAGTACCACACGCACAACCAGGCAAAGGATCCTTACCCTCCTTGAAAGCCAAGTCCCTCCTGTACCTCCCAAAGTACCTGGATTTAGAGACAGGGCTACAGCTGGAGTCACAGCAGCTACAGACCTGATCGCTCCCATCCACCGAGCTCCAGCTACAATAGGGATACAGCCATCAGGACGGAGACCCGGAGAAGGACACCAAGGGCCTCAAGCACCCTCCTCCCCCTCTACCTGTTGCCCACAGGGTAGCAGGCCTTGTCCAGGTTGTCCACAGCCTGGGAAGCAGCAGTCACCTTCAGGTGGCAGGTCATGTAGATCTGAGCAGAACAGACATTGGCACAGTTAGTGCACCCTGGGAGAGCTGCTTCAATGCCCAAGAAGCCACACAGTTGAGAAAGCAGAGGCCAACCAAGCCAAAGATGCAAAAGCAGTAGTCAAAAGCTCAGAGGCAGAGTGGCTGGGAGACTTACAGAGCTGTTGGCATCATTGTGGAACCTGAAGGCATCAAGCACCATCTGCAGCTTAGTGACGTCCTGAGGTCTTGGCATGAAGTGAGAACTGGAGCCCGTCACCTTGGCATCAATCAGGCAACTGGGGACAGGAGGAAATCCATGATCAGTCCCTGCTCGGAGTCGACACCCAACACCTGCAAGCACCCTGGCCATGCTTAGCTATGGGATCTCACTCACCCATAGTTCCCAATGAAAGTGTAACTGGGAGAAGAGGTCGGGTCAGAGGTCAAGGTGGCCACACAGCTGTCCACAAACAGCCGCAGGGGCACGTGGCTGGCCTGGTTGACGGAGGCTTGGATGTTCAGGACGTCCCCCAGGAAGTACACGTTGGAGGGTCTAGGGGAGCTCCAGTCATCTGCGGAGACGGGGAGCAGCATGAGGCCTCTACAGAGCAGAGCAGCACTCCAGTACACGGGAGGGTTAGAGCTGCATTAGGTTGGCCTCTACCAGTCATGAGCTGCAGGGAGAAGTCCAGGAGATCCTCCGCAGACTTGGTGGAGGTGTATGGGACCCAGGTTGGCTGCAGGGCATCGCTGCTCACATTGTGGAGCCTATGGAGCAGACAGCAATTACACACCGATCCTACAGCAGCTAGGCTGAAGCAGTACTGCAGCAGAGTCCTCACCGGAGGTAGTGACACTCGATGTGGACAACAGCAGGGTCGGTTCTCACGATGCCAGTGTTGGCAATCGGGGACGGGTGGTAGTTTAGGGAGAAGCTGTAAACCAGCTCGTCTTCGGTCATCTACAAGTGAAAGGCACAACGGTTAAGCTCAGGATGGTTTAACCCATTCACCGTGCGAGTCTACAGCCGTATTCTCCCCCCTCCCCTACTTACCGACAGGGCGCTGCCACAGCCCTGCAGCTCCGACTGGAAGACCAGGACCGTGTCGTTCTGCCCACTGAGCGCACAGCCTCCCAGCTGGATATCCGCAGCCTGGATCAGCTCGCCGGTACCGAACAGGTCTCTCTCCACCGACACCTGGATCGCGCTGTCCCCGCACTGTGCCCACACGACGGGGGAGACTTGCTGCTTGAACAGAGAAGAATCCACTCGCACAACGGCCTTGGCTCTGGCGGGAGGCTTGGCTCTGGCTGCAGGCTTGGCTCTCGCCCACTTAGAAACTCTGCCGGCGTCGCAGAGCCCAGCGAACACACACAGCACTAGCAGCCCACACCAAGAAGCCCTCGTACGTAGCATTGTGGCGAAAATACAAGAACAGCTCACAGATTCGCGATGCTTACCCAGCCCACACCGCCTCCTTTTATACACTGAGATGATCCCGCTCAGCGTGTCTCTCTGAGGAGACAGCGCGACATTTTCACGTGGAATTCGGCGACAAGTGGGGCTGCAACAGCAGCGGCGCGGATCCAGCGCGGATCCCAGTGCGTCCCGTCCTGCACAGGTGCAGCGAGTAGTGACGACGGAACCGATTTTGCCGCTGTGTGAGCGTGTTTCGTGCTGTCCCGACTTCATTTTTTAGGCTACAGAGAGCAGATGAGCAACACTCAATTCAATGCTGTTGGTACCACTACCAGTACTCCAGCTAATGATTATAATAGTAGCCTGTGAGTTCGTAGAACTAGGACCCTGCCACCTGCTTTCCTCCCCGCGATAGGTGGCCGTGTCGTCTTTTTAAATAATCCCTTATTGATGAATAATCTCACGATTCCACGCGAATCATGTCAATTAGTCAAGTTATCAACAGAATACCAGGTGCTGTATTGAATTTTGCAATACACCTCGAAGCATGTCATTTCATGCCTTTACTAGGGAACTGGAACATTATTACAATTCAATGACAGTGTGCACAAGGATTTCTCAACACTGTGCCAGGGATGTAATTCACGGGTTGCAGATTGCCGTATCTGTGACACAGTCACTTGACTTCATTTTGTATTTGATATGTTTTCTTCAACATTCGTTTGCACCTTTTTATTTCACTAACTTAACATTCTTTAATTACTTTGAATTTGGCTCGATTGAACTTGGGAAATGGGTTGTCAACAGCGTTCATGGCGGTTTTAATTGAATTATCCATAGAGCTCGTGATTGGTGGAAAATACAACTTCATTACAATACAATTCATTGTAATGTACAATACAATTCATCATTTTACAATCTGCTCAAAACAATATTTCAAGAAATAGAAAATATATAGGCGTTGCTGATTGCTCTTTGCCGTTTAGTCCCTTATTGATGAATAATCTCACGATTCCACACGAATCATGTCAATTCATCAGTCGGACACGTTGAATATTGCGGCAGCAACTGTACACAATTATTGAAAGGGGGCATGCAACGCGTTTTGACCTCATATTCATTACGATTGGTCAGAATGTGTCATTACGTCATTTCAGTGTTTCATTTTACGAGTTGCTAGAATTCTGTACCTTCTCTCCGGGACATATAACATGTGTGTTCATCCCATTGCTGGCTTTCTCTTCAGCCTACGGTTTACACCTTCACAACCGTGACTACATTTACAATATTTAATGGTTCATAAATATATTCGTCATGAAAGTAAATGAAATTAGTTTAAGAATTCATGTATTAGCAGGCGTTATCCATGGCGATGTAGACGTATAACCTATAAGCTATACAAAAGCTCAAATATGATCACTTCAGACCCAACCGGAGTAACTGCAATACTATTCAATAACTTCAGAAAGACGGAGTCAGTAGAAGAGCAAATACGGGTTCAAGTCACCTACGGGGCAGAACAAATTGGAACAAATAATGTGACCGTTACATCAGCGTCCGATACCACTGTCTCAAGTATTGTAGATACAAGGCAGTTTAAGTGCAGGATTATACAGCAGGTATAAAAAGAACACATCGCATATTGTAGATCACGGACTCATTTGAAAAGTAGAATACAGCGCAGTGCCAAATTGAAACAAATGTCGAATTGTAAGGGGTTTTAAAGCAATCTGAATTGCACCGCGGTTAGGTTATTCGACTCCCCCCAGACTTACAGTCTTTTATCCTTCACTAACCGAGTGAAATTCTAGTTTCACGATGGTTTACAGTGGTTTAAAATTCTAGTAATAAAAAAGACACTGTTTTCAACATTCATTATCATTGTATTTTAACCGTCAGAATTAACGGAGATTCTGTTAAATGTTATTTTACAGTTGTGAACACTGATTATACGGTAGTTTGTCATTAAAGAATAAACATATTTCAACCTTCACTATTACAGTTAGTTAATTAACCTTCAAAACTACAGAGATTTTTTACAGTGTGGATACAGGAAGCTTATTGGGATTTCTTCTTTGGATCTGGGCAACATGCCAATCAATACAGATCAAGCAAAAGACCAAGTTTAATCCACCTCAGGACTATACTCTCAGCAACCCCGCACACACGAAAGGGAATTCTGAGCAGCGGACACAAGGAGGGGCCACTTGTTGCCACCCCTGTAAAAGGCACAGTAGGGCCACGAGTACTACACACCGGTTGGCGTGCATTACTAGAGGGAAGAGCAGCCACTGAACAGAGGGCCTGGAGTCAGGCTCTGGAGCACACGGCTGAAGGATCTTTGCAAGGCAAGAAGAAACGGAGCGAGTCAGACATTTCACAGTCCACATTTTATTCAAAAACCTGCTCCAGCTACAGTTGGGATGCCCGCATGTGGGGCCTGGCTCTCCACACAGCCGCCAGCACCACAGCACAGAGCACAAGCACCGTGAAGGCAGCCACGGTCAGCACACCATAGCCGAAAGCCTGGGGCACTGTGGAGACGGGAGAGGGACAGGCAGCTCACAAGGGTGCAGACATGAGAGGGCTGAGCGCCAGCAGAGTGTCAAAGCTCCCCTCCTCACCTTCACTGGGAGAAGCCCTCCTGTCCACAGCAGGGAGCTCAGAGGCAGTCAGGATCACTTCCCCACTGGACACCACGGCCATCTCCCTGGAGGCCCTCTGCACCGGGGCAACGGCTCTCCCTGAAGGGACAAGAGCAGCATTACAGAAGCAGCCCCTCCACTGGGGGAGCCTTAGGGAAAGATGCCAGTCCAGCTCACACTGGAACCGAGCCACTCACTCATTCTCTGGTTGCACGGAGTGACACAGCGGTCAGTAGCACTGGGTTGGCACACTGCTGCACTACAGTGGATGAACACCTGGGGGAGCACGAGATGCAGTACAATACAATGCCGCCATGGGGAATGTGGCGTTCCTTGGCCAATAGACCCTTACCTTCGCCTTCAGAGGGAGCTGGGAGCCAGCATCCACAAAAGTGAACATCTGCACGATGAAGCGCTTGTAGTGCGTTGGGTATGGCAGCCCTGAAGAGCCAGCCACAGGAACCAAGGTGGTCTGGTACTGGTCATCTCTGTACGGACACCTGGAAAGAGCACCACACATGGGTCAAGAGGTCTGCCTAAACCACCAACACAAGCTGGCCGGCAAGAGATACAGGGCTCCAGTTACCCAGCAACCAGCAGGCTCCACTGGGGCTGGCCGAGCGGGCTGGGGGTGGAAGTTGCCCAGCAGTCTTCCAGAGTCAGGACAATGTTGGGGTCGGTCCTATTCAGGATGCGAACCTCAACATACACAGGATCCCGCAGGACCTTGGTCACGGGGTAGTCCCCATCACCGTAGTAGGTGTCATACACAGCTTCTACAGGAGGAACGACGGAGAGCTTTAGGAAGCCAGCATGCATTGGAAACCAGTACATAGCATGGCCATGTACAAGGGCTCATCACAGTACCCGTTGCAATCCTGAGCTCCACACTGAGAGGTCCAGGGGCCACGACTGAAGGAGGAGGCGGGGCTGCAGTGTACACTACAGCCTCCACAGGAACAAGCTCACTGCCCGAATACTTGCACAGGAAGGTCAGCCTGGAAGGAGAAGCAGGCAGCCATTGGACCCAGTCGGGTACTGGCACATGGAGACGGCCACTGGGGAGCCCCACTTACTCATAGTAGCTGTCCCTGGTGATGGAGCCATCAGGCCCCTCCTGCACATCACGTTTAGAGGACATCGTGTTCTCGTACACCACATCGCCACCCTCACTCTGGAAGAGGGAAGCAGACCCTCACGTTATACAGCCAAGACAATCAGCACAAGGCGCTGCAATGCTCAGGCCAAAGCTGGGAACCGCTTCCTCACCTTCAGTGTGCTGCCACAGGCACTGACTGGGAACTGGAACAAGGCAAAGCCAGCAGTGGTGCCAACAGGGCTGCAGGGGGCGCCCTGACCCCCCAGCAGGCTGACGGTGTCAAGGCTCAGCGGAGGCCTGGTCACATTCCTGGGTACTACAACCACAAACTGACCATCCGTGGTGCATTGCACAGTCACTGGAGGGAGAGGGGAGAAGATTAGCAAAGCAATGCGCTCAGGAGCCGTTTGTACGAGATTTTGCCCATACCACTCACCCTCATTGCTGTAATAACAGGGCTGTCTTCCCCTCTGATCAAAGCAGCAGTTACTCGCTTCACAGTCGGCTCTACTGATTGCAGGGGCGCCACACGCCATTTTCTCGTTGTCACTAACCGAGCAGTTCTGACCCTGGGCTATAGACACGTCCACCGCAGCCGCCATCAGCAGACAGACAAGACTCCAGACCCGCACGCTCATCCCACACCTCTCCATTGTGCAACTCGGCAACGAAGTGCCGAGAAGCGGCGCTCCGCTCCTTAAATAATCCGGCGCCCTGATTGGCTCAGGGCTGGCCCTGGCGCAGCAGGCTGCACGAGGATTTCAGCCACCCCAGCGGGCCAGTCGGGCTCTTTGGTGGAGCTCTCGCTTTGCTGCCGCACAATCACTGTCAGATGCCACATCACTGTCTGTCGGCAAGCCCGCCGCGCCCCGCTGCGCTCACTTCACTGCCCCGGCTCTCAACGCACAGCTCCCCTACCTACTGAGCACTCATCTCCAAGACTTCCACAGCTTTTTAGAGAGAGTTCCGACTCATCATACGGTCGGTGTGCGACACTCGCAACAGTAGCAGTGAAGATGAATAGCTGTATGACATTGTAACACGTCTTCTTCAGAGACAGTGAATGCTGGATTTTGAAAAGAACGGAAATGCAAAAGCACATTGAAATTGAGCATCGAGTTCAACTTTAAACGGACAGTGTGCCTCATCACGTCCTCCTTGTGACTTGGGACGAGAACACGATTTGATGCCCTGATTGCAACGAACCAATTACTTCCAGCGTCACCGAGTGCACTCTGAAAATGTATGGCAAGCAGTTGTGACATTTAATCCATCATTTCTAAAATCAAAAATACAATTGGTGATATCAAGAATGATCTGCTATTTTTGATATCACCAATTGTATTTTGGATTTCATAAACTGTATTTTTGATATCAGAAATTGAATTTTTGATATCAAAAATGCATACTAATTATAGCATCCGGTTCTATTTGTCATATCAAAAATGCATACTAATTATCATACGGTTCTATTTTTCATATCAAAAATGCATACTAATTGACGTCCGGTGATTTGAAACTCAACCCTTTACACTCCGCCCCATTATTTTCAGATCTTCCGCGATCGGAGAAATAAATTGTACGTTTTTCAAAACTATAAAATATACCAGAGACTAGAGAAACTAGAGACCGGGAGCTTTCAAACGATGTCTTACTCGCGTATGTAGAGTCTTCATAGCATGGGCTACAGGCTTGCGAAATCAGCCATGTGTCCTAGTGTACAGGGCTGATTTGCGTATGCCCGAGTGTTTGTTTCTAGCCTGTCAGCCGATTTGCCTTAAAATACGAAAGGTCACAACTTGGTCTTTAATTTGATACAAGATAAAAGCATATGGCACAACGAAGCAAGGGGAAACACGGTAACACTTTACAATAATGGGCATTAATTCCTCATGAATTCCGATAGTACAACACGGGGAAAACACATGAATGCATGATGTAATTCTTGTGAACTCATTTGTAATTCAAGTATGTGAATTCATCATGATGTAAAGACTCTTATTCATATGGAATTCTTTTTTAATCCCCTGGCGAGCGAGTAAGAGGGTATGAATTCATTATGATTCATGATTATTAAGGGTCTTCTTTTCTGCAGTATGTTCCTCATGAATTAATTCGTAATTCAACAAATGGTGTTAATCATGTGTACAAATCGGGACTGGCTATTTGAATAAAAGCAAACAAAATATATGGATTCATCTCAATTTTGAATTTTAAAATATATTTTTCTTGCAATAATCGGCGTTATGCCAAGTTACGTTTTCTCGTAAGGAATCGAGCTTATTTACAAGCTAATCACATGCACTTCATGTTTAAAGACAATTATTTTGAAGTCATGACTTATTCATGTTTTTCTCCTAATGAACACTGCATGATCGAACAACTATAGTCAACTGAAATATGTGGGTATAGCCGCTTCATGCTTTGCTGTAAGGGCATACAATTATTGTTTTTAAATGTTAGCGCATGTATATACGTGTAAATATTGTAGCGATATCTGCTGCGTGTGTTCGCCACCAAAACAACAAATAATCGGACCGAGCCGTGTTTCCTGCAACAGGCTTTATTTTTCAAAACATTGTAATGCAGCTACACCCGTCTCTATCACTTCTGTCCTGTCCTACTTCTGCGGCGGACCGGGCGCCCCTATATATGCCCTCGGCCCGTGACGTCTCCCCCAATCACGGCGCCTAAGTTCCCGCGCTGCGCTGACCCATGAACGCGGAATTCAGTATTTCCCTCTGTCTAACAGTAATAATTACATTGTTCATTGTTTTCTTGTTTTACTCTGTTTTTAAAGTCTGTAAAGCGCTTTGAGCACCATCAAAAAAGCGCTGAATAAATAAAGGTATTATTATTATTGTTATTATTATGATCACTGAATGCCGTGGGACGCGTTGATGACCCAGCGGACCCGTGTGTGACTCGATTCACAGGCACATCGTGGCACCGTTTGTAGTAGTACATCCCAAACAGCATGAAACCCCTATACCTACATATTTTAGTATACATTCTTGCCCCTAGACTAAGGACTTTACTATAATGCTCTGCTCATGCAGTGTTCATTACGAGATAACATGAATCAGTCATGACTTTCAAATAATTGGCTGTAAACATGAAGTGCATTAGCTTGTAAATAAGCATGATTCTTTACAAGAAAACGTAACGTGACAGAACCCCGATTATTACAAGCAATAATACATTTTAAACCTCAAAATTGTGATGAATCCATACATTTTGTTTGCTTTTATTCAAATAGCCAGTCTCGATTTGTATTGAATTTGTATTTGTAATGAGACATATACATACATCTGAGTTCACAAGAATAACATCATGCATTCATGTGTTTTTTCTGTGTTGTAGTATCGGAATTCATGAAGAATGAATGCCCATTATTGTAAAGTGTTACCAGAAACACAAACAGGAAAAATGCCAGTAGAGAATGGCTACCGCTGAGATTGTTTATTCAACAGTGAACAGGGCAATGTCAGGCTTTAACAACGAGACGAATGGCCATTCTGAGTGCTCTGAATTATGAACATCTACTTGGGGACTTTTCCGAAGAAGGGGATTAACTATAACACGGAAAGCAGACGAAACCGAATGTTAATTAGTATGCATTTTTGATATCAAAAATACATGTGTTGATATCAACAGTTAGCAGGTTAATTCTTGATATCAACAATTGTATTCTAGATATCAGCAATTATGGGTTAAATGTCACAACGGCTTGCCATAAAAATGTCCCCAATTGAAACAAACGGCAGGTAACTGCTGCTCTTTTGGAGGTCCCGGTAGCGCATTAAAACAGCGGGCTCTCTAACCTTTGTGCCACTTCGCTGGGATTAGAGCTCTGGAGCAGAGATTTGTGGCTTTAATCCCAGGCAGGAGATACAGTTGCTGTACATTTGCGCAAGGTACAGTACAGATTGCTCCAATAGAAACACAACTGTACAAAGGGGTCAAGATCTGTTAAAACAATGCTATATGTTGTAAGTCATGTAATCATTTAGAATAAGCAGAGACAGGTCACAAAGTGAACTGATTAAAATAGGAATTTATAAAATGTACTATGCTTTGAATTGCTTTGTATTATGTAAATCTGAATTTGTATTGTTTGATGCCTCGTACTGAACTGTATGTTTGCACGTTGTATTGCGCTTATGTTTTGTAAGTCGCCTTGGCTAAGGGCGTCTGCCAATCAATAAATAATAATAATTATATACTACTACTACTAATAATAATAATGCAGGACTGGTCATCTGAAAATGGAGATTATAGCAATACAAATCAACAACCCTCTACGGCTTTTTAATGTTCATACAATTACAGACAACCCATGAAGAAATTGTCACACACATAAAACAACAAAAAACGCATTCACTTGCTTTGCAAAGTGTACTTTTAAATGTACGGGGGCTGCAACGTATAAAATCCCATTAAGAATCAAGCCTCTGCCACTAAGACTGTAAACCAACCAAATCTCCATCAGTTCCAGCGATCTAATCGCAATATTCAACTTTTGAAATAATTTCCAAATCACAAGTGTGTGAGAGGCTGTGGCGAATGAGTTTTAGGTAGTGCTGTCCGACTCGAGATGCTGCGCACCTGCTAGAAATGTGCGCCTTCATTGGAAAAAAGCGGTTTCCGCCGCTGATGTAGGCGTGTCTAGGCGAATGCAAGTCTCTTGTTGTGACGGCCGAATTCATGAACATCTCCATGAATGAGTTTGAGATCCTTATTGATGTGCAGGTGCCTGAGATCAAAGTCATTTTTCTTTCATAGCGGAGCACAAATGTGTTTGGAGTAGTTTTAGCGCACTGAATGCTCGCTCACCTGTTGCTGTCGTGACCGGTATGGTATAGGAACACATTACAAACTAATCACTCTCATCGTAAGTCTGTACAGTTACATTTTCGTCCACGAGAAATCCGGCTATTTCGCGCAGTGCTCCTAACGCTCCTCGGTTAACTCCTGCAGCTCAGAGGAGCGCCTGGCGTACGCGGTCCGAACCCCGAAAAAGTCACTGCTTTTGTTCAAAATACATGGATTCGATTTTTGTATACGCCACCGTCTCCGCAGTCGCTACCAAAATGACAATGTCAGTTTATCTTCATTGCGTCATTCTGTTTCGACTAGTTTCAAAGGGTTTGCGGCGTTTCGGCATAGGAGAAAAAGCCCAAGCCGATCTGGGATCACCTCCAGTTGACCCAAAATACAGCAAACGCAAAGGTACACACTCCTAGCTCGGATTCCCGCTCTGTGACGAATGTATACATCTCAAATCAAACCTCAGATTCGATGTAACAGACCCAACACTGCATAGTGGCATCAGATGATCGTTTCTATGGAAAAATATGTAAACGGCCACGGGCATGGCGCACGCATGCACAGGTTTCTCTTCGAGATAATGACGTTAGTTGAACAGGAAGTTAATCCCTCATAGGTTAATTCACATTTGCTTTGAATAGATGAACATGCAAAGCTGCTTTTCGAACAATAATTCGTGATCTACACATCTGATCTAACCGGGTAGCTTCGTGTCGGATGTAAGCGTTTGTAACCCCGTTCTCCTCCTGCAGTTTCTACGATACAGTGTCCTCCGATCAGCTGTAGGCTGCCAGCCCCGTGGCACTGTGGTGCGATGTTCTGAAAGTGGGAATCTTTTTCTGAACACGTGATTTCGAGCCCTCCAGGGCCTAATTTTCGGCATCACTAGCTGTAGGCACAAAAGCTGCAGAGATCCTGGAAAGCAGCAACACGCCAACTGCGAGCTAAAGGACAGTTTTAGACCAGCTGTAGTGGCCATGGATTGCCATCTTGCTGAACTTGGAGAGCAAACAGGAAAGACACAGGGCATGGTCTGTTCTCAGCTTTATTGATCATTCACACAACAGTCAAGCTGTGGGTGAGCTTGCTCTCCTGTACAGCACAGTCCCCAGCACAGCAATGCACACCACAGCCACAGCAGCCACCACACCAGCCAGGAGCACAACCTCAGCAGAGATGCCTGCAAAGAAAGCCCACCCCACTGGTCACTCACTTTAGGTCAAACCCAGACTACAGCAAGAGACCGCAACCTCTGGCTCCAATTTCAATAGGCCCCAGTACCTGCTTCTTTGCGGTCCTCTGCAGTCAGGGGAGACCTCTGGGCATTCGTCTCCACTGGAGGGATGGCATCCTGCGGCTTCTCCAGCACACGCACAAACACTGTGGCATCACCTTCCCATTCTGGAAGGTGGAGAGGCTTGGATCCAGCCACACATACTATACCCCAGTACCACACGCACAACCAGGCAAAGGATCCTTACCCTCCTTGAAAGCCAAGTCCCTCCTGTACCTCCCAAAGTACCTGGATTTAGAGACAGGGCTACAGCTGGAGTCACAGCAGCTACAGACCTGATCGCTCCCATCCACCGAGCTCCAGCTACAATAGGGATACAGCCATCAGGACGGAGACCCGGAGAAGGACACCAAGGGCCTCAAGCACCCTCCTCCCCCTCTACCTGTTGCCCACAGGGTAGCAGGCCTTGTCCAGGTTGTCCACAGCCTGGGAAGCAGCAGTCACCTTCAGGTGGCAGGTCATGTAGATCTGAGCAGAACAGACATTGGCACAGTTAGTGCACCCTGGGAGAGCTGCTTCAATGCCCAAGAAGCCACACAGTTGAGAAAGCAGAGGCCAACCAAGCCAAAGATGCAAAAGCAGTAGTCAAAAGCTCAGAGGCAGAGTGGCTGGGAGACTTACAGAGCTGTTGGCATCATTGTGGAACCTGAAGGCATCAAGCACCATCTGCAGCTTAGTGACGTCCTGAGGTCTTGGCATGAAGTGAGAACTGGAGCCCGTCACCTTGGCATCAATCAGGCAACTGGGGACAGGAGGAAATCCATGATCAGTCCCTGCTCGGAGTCGACACCCAACACCTGCAAGCACCCTGGCCATGCTTAGCTATGGGATCTCACTCACCCATAGTTCCCAATGAAAGTGTAACTGGGAGAAGAGGTCGGGTCAGAGGTCAAGGTGGCCACACAGCTGTCCACAAACAGCCGCAGGGGCACGTGGCTGGCCTGGTTGACGGAGGCTTGGATGTTCAGGACGTCCCCCAGGAAGTACACGTTGGAGGGTCTAGGGGAGCTCCAGTCATCTGCGGAGACGGGGAGCAGCATGAGGCCTCTACAGAGCAGAGCAGCACTCCAGTACACGGGAGGGTTAGAGCTGCATTAGGTTGGCCTCTACCAGTCATGAGCTGCAGGGAGAAGTCCAGGAGATCCTCCGCAGACTTGGTGGAGGTGTATGGGACCCAGGTTGGCTGCAGGGCATCGCTGCTCACATTGTGGAGCCTATGGAGCAGACAGCAATTACACACCGATCCTACAGCAGCTAGGCTGAAGCAGTACTGCAGCAGAGTCCTCACCGGAGGTAGTGACACTCGATGTGGACAACAGCAGGGTCGGTTCTCACGATGCCAGTGTTGGCAATCGGGGACGGGTGGTAGTTTAGGGAGAAGCTGTAAACCAGCTCGTCTTCGGTCATCTACAAGTGAAAGGCACAACGGTTAAGCTCAGGATGGTTTAACCCATTCACCGTGCGAGTCTACAGCCGTATTCTCCCCCCTCCCCTACTTACCGACAGGGCGCTGCCACAGCCCTGCAGCTCCGACTGGAAGACCAGGACCGTGTCGTTCTGCCCACTGAGCGCACAGCCTCCCAGCTGGATATCCGCAGCCTGGATCAGCTCGCCGGTACCGAACAGGTCTCTCTCCACCGACACCTGGATCGCGCTGTCCCCGCACTGTGCCCACACGACGGGGGAGACTTGCTGCTTGAACAGAGAAGAATCCACTCGCACAACGGCCTTGGCTCTGGCGGGAGGCTTGGCTCTGGCTGCAGGCTTGGCTCTCGCCCACTTAGAAACTCTGCCGGCGTCGCAGAGCCCAGCGAACACACACAGCACTAGCAGCCCACACCAAGAAGCCCTCGTACGTAGCATTGTGGCGAAAATACAAGAACAGCTCACAGATTCGCGATGCTTACCCAGCCCACACCGCCTCCTTTTATACACTGAGATGATCCCGCTCAGCGTGTCTCTCTGAGGAGACAGCGCGACATTTTCACGTGGAATTCGGCGACAAGTGGGGCTGCAACAGCAGCGGCGCGGATCCAGCGCGGATCCCAGTGCGTCCCGTCCTGCACAGGTGCAGCGAGTAGTGACGACGGAACCGATTTTGCCGCTGTGTGAGCGTGTTTCGTGCTGTCCCGACTTCATTTTTTAGGCTACAGAGAGCAGATGAGCAACACTCAATTCAATGCTGTTGGTACCACTACCAGTACTCCAGCTAATGATTATAATAGTAGCCTGTGAGTTCGTAGAACTAGGACCCTGCCACCTGCTTTCCTCCCCGCGATAGGTGGCCGTGTCGTCTTTTTAAATAATCCCTTATTGATGAATAATCTCACGATTCCACGCGAATCATGTCAATTAGTCAAGTTATCAACAGAATACCAGGTGCTGTATTGAATTTTGCAATACACCTCGAAGCATGTCATTTCATGCCTTTACTAGGGAACTGGGATTATCCGAGACAAACGCAGTCTCATTATTACAATTCAATGACAGTGTGCACAAGGATTTCTCAACACTGTGCCAGGGATGTAATTCACGGGTTGCAGATTGCCGTATCTGTGACACAGTCACTTGACTTCATTTTGTATTTGATATGTTTTCTTCAACATTCGTTTGCACCTTTTTATTTCACTAACTTAACATTCTTTAATTACTTTGAATTTGGCTCGATTGAACTTGGGAAATGGGTTGTCAACAGCGTTCATGGCGGTTTTAATTGAATTATCCATAGAGCTCGTGATTGGTGGAAAATACAACTTCATTACAATACAATTCATTGTAATGTACAATACAATTCATCATTTTACAATCTGCTCAAAACAATATTTCAAGAAATAGAAAATATATAGGCGTTGCTGATTGCTCTTTGCCGTTTAGTCCCTTATTGATGAATAATCTCACGATTCCACACGAATCATGTCAATTCATCAGTCGGACACGTTGAATATTGCGGCAGCAACTGTACACAATTATTGAAAGGGGGCATGCAACGCGTTTTGACCTCATATTCATTACGATTGGTCAGAATGTGTCATTACGTCATTTCAGTGTTTCATTTTACGAGTTGCTAGAATTCTGTACCTTCTCTCCGGGACATATAACATGTGTGTTCATCCCATTGCTGGCTTTCTCTTCAGCCTACGGTTTACACCTTCACAACCATGACTACATTTACAATATTTAATGGTTCATAAATATATTCGTCATGAAAGTAAATGAAATTAGTTTAAGAATTTATGTATTAGCAGGCGTTATCCATGGCGATGTAGACGTATAACCTATAAGCTATACAAAAGCTCAAATATGATCACTTCAGACCCAACCGGAGTAACTGCAATACTATTCAATAACTTCAGAAAGACGGAGTCAGTAGAAGAGCAAATACGGGTTCAAGTCACCTACGGGGCAGAACAAATTGGAACAAATAATGTGACCGTTACATCAGCGTCCGATACCACTGTCTCAAGTATTGTAGATACAAGGCAGTTTAAGTGCAGGATTATACAGCAGGTATAAAAAGAACACATCGCATATTGTAGATCACGGACTCATTTGAAAAGTAGAATACAGCGCAGTGCCAAATTGAAACAAGTGTCGAATTGTAAGGGGTTTTAAAGCAATCTGAATTGCACCGCGGTTAGGTTATTCGACTCCCCCCAGACTTACAGTCTTTTATCCTTCACTAACCGAGTGAAATTCTAGTTTCACGATGGTTTACAGTGGTTTAAAATTCAAGTAATAAAAAAGACACTGTTTTCAACATTCATTATCATTGTATTTTAACCGTCAGAATTAACGGAGATTCTGTTAAATGTTATTTTACAGTTGTGAACACTGATTATACGGTAGTTTGTCATTAAAGAATAAACATATTTCAACCTTCACTATTACAGTTAGTTAATTAACCTTCAAAACTACAGAGATTTTTTACAGTGTGGATACAGGAAGCTTATTGGGATTTCTTCTTTGGATCTGGGCAACATGCCAATCAATACAGATCAAGCAAAAGACCAAGTTTAATCCACCTCAGGACTATACTCTCAGCAACCCCTCACACACGAAAGGGAATTCTGAGCAGCGGACACAAGGAGGGGCCACTTGTTGCCACCCCTGTAAAAGGCACAGTAGGGCCACGAGTACTACACACCGGTTGGCGTGCATTACTAGAGGGAAGAGCAGCCACTGAACAGAGGGCCTGGAGTCAGGCTCTGGAGCACACGGCTGAAGGATCTTTGCAAGGCAAGAAGAAACGGAGCGAGTCAGACATTTCACAGTCCACATTTTATTCAAAAACCTGCTCCAGCTACAGTTGGGATGCCCGCATGTGGGGCCTGGCTCTCCACACAGCCGCCAGCACCACAGCACAGAGCACAAGCACCGTGAAGGCAGCCACGGTCAGCACACCATAGCCGAAAGCCTGGGGCACTGTGGAGACGGGAGAGGGACAGGCAGCTCACAAGGGTGCAGACATGAGAGGGCTGAGCGCCAGCAGAGTGTCAAAGCTCCCCTCCTCACCTTCACTGGGAGAAGCCCTCCTGTCCACAGCAGGGAGCTCAGAGGCAGTCAGGATCACTTCCCCACTGGACACCACGGCCATCTCCCTGGAGGCCCTCTGCACCGGGGCAACGGCTCTCCCTGAAGGGACAAGAGCAGCATTACAGAAGCAGCCCCTCCACTGGGGGAGCCTTAGGGAAAGATGCCAGTCCAGCTCACACTGGAACCGAGCCACTCACTCATTCTCTGGTTGCACGGAGTGACACAGCGGTCAGTAGCACTGGGTTGGCACACTGCTGCACTACAGTGGATGAACACCTGGGGGAGCACGAGATGCAGTACAATACAATGCCGCCATGGGGAATGTGGCGTTCCTTGGCCAATAGACCCTTACCTTCGCCTTCAGAGGGAGCTGGGAGCCAGCATCCACAAAAGTGAACATCTGCACGATGAAGCGCTTGTAGTGCGTTGGGTATGGCAGCCCTGAAGAGCCAGCCACAGGAACCAAGGTGGTCTGGTACTGGTCATCTCTGTACGGACACCTGGAAAGAGCACCACACATGGGTCAAGAGGTCTGCCTAAACCACCAACACAAGCTGGCCGGCAAGAGATACAGGGCTCCAGTTACCCAGCAACCAGCAGGCTCCACTGGGGCTGGCCGAGCGGGCTGGGGGTGGAAGTTGCCCAGCAGTCTTCCAGAGTCAGGACAATGTTGGGGTCGGTCCTATTCAGGATGCGAACCTCAACATACACAGGATCCCGCAGGACCTTGGTCACGGGGTAGTCCCCATCACCGTAGTAGGCGTCATACACAGCTTCTACAGGAGGAACGACGGAGAGCTTTAGGAAGCCAGCATGCATTGGAAACCAGTACATAGCATGGCCATGTACAAGGGCTCATCACAGTACCCGTTGCAATCCTGAGCTCCACACTGAGAGGTCCAGGGGCCACGACTGAAGGAGGAGGCGGGGCTGCAGTGTACACTACAGCCTCCACAGGAACAAGCTCACTGCCCGAATACTTGCACAGGAAGGTCAGCCTGGAAGGAGAAGCAGGCAGCCATTGGACCCAGTCGGGTACTGGCACATGGAGACGGCCACTGGGGAGCCCCACTTACTCATAGTAGCTGTCCCTGGTGATGGAGCCATCAGGCCCCTCCTGCACATCACGTTTAGAGGACATCGTGTTCTCGTACACCACATCGCCACCCTCACTCTGGAAGAGGGAAGCAGACCCTCACGTTATACAGCCAAGACAATCAGCACAAGGCGCTGCAATGCTCAGGCCAAAGCTGGGAACCGCTTCCTCACCTTCAGTGTGCTGCCACAGGCACTGACTGGGAACTGGAACAAGGCAAAGCCAGCAGTGGTGCCAACAGGGCTGCAGGGGGCGCCCTGACCCCCCAGCAGGCTGACGGTGTCAAGGCTCAGCGGAGGCCTGGTCACATTCCTGGGTACTACAACCACAAACTGACCATCCGTGGTGCATTGCACAGTCACTGGAGGGAGAGGGGAGAAGATTAGCAAAGCAATGCGCTCAGGAGCCGTTTGTACGAGATTTTGCCCATACCACTCACCCTCATTGCTGTAATAACAGGGCTGTCTTCCCCTCTGATCAAAGCAGCAGTTACTCGCTTCACAGTCGGCTCTACTGATTGCAGGGGCGCCACACGCCATTTTCTCGTTGTCACTAACCGAGCAGTTCTGACCCTGGGCTATAGACACGTCCACCGCAGCCGCCATCAGCAGACAGACAAGACTCCAGACCCGCACGCTCATCCCACACCTCTCCATTGTGCAACTCGGCAACGAAGTGCCGAGAAGCGGCGCTCCGCTCCTTAAATAATCCGGCGCCCTGATTGGCTCAGGGCTGGCCCTGGCGCAGCAGGCTGCACGAGGATTTCAGCCACCCCAGCGGGCCAGTCGGGCTCTTTGGTGGAGCTCTCGCTTTGCTGCCGCACAATCACTGTCAGATGCCACAGCACTGTCTGTCGGCAAGCCCGCCGCGCCCCGCTGCGCTCACTTCACTGCCCCGGCTCTCAACGCACAGCTCCCCTACCTACTGAGCACTCATCTCCAAGACTTTCACAGCTTTTTAGAGAGAGTTCCGACTCATCATACGGTCGGTGTGCGACACTCGCAACAGTAGCAGTGAAGATGAATAGCTGTATGACATTGTAACACGTCTTCTTCAGAGACAGTGAATGCTGGATTTTGAAAAGAACGGAAATGCAAAAGCACATTGAAATTGAGCATCGAGTTCAACTTTAAACGGACAGTGTGCCTCATCACGTCCTCCTTGTGACTTGGGACGAGAACACGATTTGATGCCCTGATTGCAACGAACCAATTACTTCCAGCGTCACCGAGTGCACTCTGAAAATGTATGGCAAGCAGTTGTGACATTTAATCCATCATTTCTAAAATCAAAAATACAATTGGTGATATCAAGAATGATCTGCTATTTTTGATATCACCAATTGTATTTTGGATTTCATAAACTGTATTTTTGATATCAGAAATTGAATTTTTGATATCAAAAATGCATACTAATTATAGCATCCGGTTCTATTTGTCATATCAAAAATGCATACTAATTATCATACGGTTCTATTTTTCATATCAAAAATGCATACTAATTGACGTCCGGTGATTTGAAACTCAACCCTTTACACTCCGCCCCATTATTTTCAGATCTTCCGCGATCGGAGAAATAAATTGTACGTTTTTCAAAACTATAAAATATACCAGAGACTAGAGAAACTAGAGACCGGGAGCTTTCAAACGATGTCTTACTCGCGTATGTAGAGTCTTCATAGCATGGGCTACAGGCTTGCGAAATCAGCCATGTGTCCTAGTGTACAGGGCTGATTTGCGTATGCCCGAGTGTTTGTTTCTAGCCTGTCAGCCGATTTGCCTTAAAATACGAAAGGTCACAACTTGGTCTTTAATTTGATACAAGATAAAAGCATATGGCACAACGAAGCAAGGGGAAACACGGTAACACTTTACAATAATGGGCATTAATTCCTCATGAATTCCGATAGTACAACACGGGGAAAACACATGAATGCATGATGTAATTCTTGTGAACTCATTTGTAATTCAAGTATGTGAATTCATCATGATGTAAAGACTCTTATTCATATGGAATTCTTTTTTAATCCCCTGGCGAGCGAGTAAGAGGGTATGAATTCATTATGATTCATGATTATTAAGGGTCTTCTTTTCTGCAGTATGTTCCTCATGAATTAATTCGTAATTCAACAAATGGTGTTAATCATGTGTACAAATCGGGACTGGCTATTTGAATAAAAGCAAACAAAATATATGGATTCATCTCAATTTTGAATTTTAAAATATATTTTTCTTGCAATAATCGGCGTTATGCCAAGTTACGTTTTCTCGTAAGGAATCGAGCTTATTTACAAGCTAATCACATGCACTTCATGTTTAAAGACAATTATTTTGAAGTCATGACTTATTCATGTTTTTCTCCTAATGAACACTGCATGATCGAACAACTATAGTCAACTGAAATATGTGGGTATAGCCGCTTCATGCTTTGCTGTAAGGGCATACAATTATTGTTTTTAAATGTTAGCGCATGTATATACGTGTAAATATTGTAGCGATATCTGCTGCGTGTGTTCGCCACCAAAACAACAAATAATCGGACCGAGCCGTGTTTCCTGCAACAGGCTTTATTTTTCAAAACATTGTAATGCAGCTACACCCGTCTCTATCACTTCTGTCCTGTCCTACTTCTGCGGCGGACCGGGCGCCCCTATATATGCCCTCGGCCCGTGACGTCTCCCCCAATCACGGCGCCTAAGTTCCCGCGCTGCGCTGACCCATGAACGCGGAATTCAGTATTTCCCTCTGTCTAACAGTAATAATTACATTGTTCATTGTTTTCTTGTTTTACTCTGTTTTTAAAGTCTGTAAAGCGCTTTGAGCACCATCAAAAAAGCGCTGAATAAATAAAGGTATTATTATTATTGTTATTATTATGATCACTGAATGCCGTGGGACGCGTTGATGACCCAGCGGACCCGTGTGTGACTCGATTCACAGGCACATCGGGGCACCGTTTGTAGTAGTACATCCCAAACAGCATGAAACCCCTATACCTACATATTTTAGTATACATTCTTGCCCCTAGACTAAGGACTTTACTATAATGCTCTGCTCATGCAGTGTTCATTACGAGATAACATGAATCAGTCATGACTTTCAAATAATTGGCTGTAAACATGAAGTGCATTAGCTTGTAAATAAGCATGATTCTTTACAAGAAAACGTAACGTGACAGAACCCCGATTATTACAAGCAATAATACATTTTAAACCTCAAAATTGTGATGAATCCATACATTTTGTTTGCTTTTATTCAAATAGCCAGTCTCGATTTGTATTGAATTTGTATTTGTAATGAGTTCATACCCTCTTACTTGCTTGCCAGGGGGTTGTGAAAAACATGAATTCATGTGTGAAGACATATACATACATCTGAGTTCACAAGAATAACATCATGCATTCATGTGTTTTTTCTGTGTTGTAGTATCGGAATTCATGAAGAATGAATGCCCATTATTGTAAAGTGTTACCAGAAACACAAACAGGAAAAATGCCAGTAGAGAATGGCTACCGCTGAGATTGTTTATTCAACAGTGAACAGGGCAATGTCAGGCTTTAACAACGAGACGAATGGCCATTCTGAGTGCTCTGAATTATGAACATCTACTTGGGGACTTTTCCGAAGAAGGGGATTAACTATAACACGGAAAGCAGACGAAACCGAATGTTAATTAGTATGCATTTTTGATATCAAAAATACATTTGTTGATATCAACAGTTAGCAGGTTAATTCTTGATATCAACAATTGTATTCTAGATATCAGCAATTATGGGTTAAATGTCACAACGGCTTGCCATAAAAATGTCCCCATTTGAAACAAACGGCAGGTAACTGCTGCTCTTTTGGAGGTCCCGGTAGCGCATTAAAACAGCGGGCTCTCTAACCTTTGTGCCACTTCGCTGGGATTAGAGCTCTGGAGCAGAGATTTGTGGCTTTAATCCCAGGCAGGAGATACAGTTGCTGTACATTTGCGCAAGGTACAGTACAGATTGCTCCAATAGAAACACAACTGTACAAAGGGGTCAAGATCTGTTAAAACAATGCTATATGTTGTAAGTCATGTAATCATTAAGAATAAGCAGAGACAGGTCACAAAGTGAACTGATTAAAATAGGAATTTATAAAATGTACTATGCTTTGAATTGCTTTGTATTATGTAAATCTGAATTTGTATTGTTTGATGCCTCGTACTGAACTGTATGTTTGCACGTTGTATTGCGCTTATGTTTTGTAATTCGCCTTGGCTAAGGGCGTCTGCCAATCAATAAATAATAATAATTATATACTACTACTACTAATAATAATAATGCAGGACTGGTCATCTGAAAATGGAGATTATAGCAATACAAATCAACAACCCTCTACGGCTATTTAATGTTCATACAATTACAGACAACCCATGAAGAAATTGTCACACACATAAAACAACAAAAAACGCATTCACTTGCTTTGCAAGGTGTACTTTTAAATGTACGGGGGCTGCAACGTATAAAATCCCATTAAGAATCAAGCCTCTGCCACTAAGACTGTAAACCAACCAAATCTCCATCAGTTCCAGCGATCTAATCGCAATATTCAACTTTTGAAATAATTTCCAAATCACAAGTGTGTGAGAGGCTGTGGCGAATGAGTTTTAGGTAGTGCTGTCCGACTCGAGATGCTGCGCACCTGCTAGAAATGTGCGCCTTCATTGGAAATAAGCGGTTTCCGCCGCTGATGTAGGCGTTTCTAGGCGAATGCAAGTCTCTTGTTGTGACGGCCGAATTCATGAACATCTCCATGAATGAGTTTGAGATCCTTATTGATGTGCAGGTGCCTGAGATCAAAGTCATTTTTCTTTCATAGCGGAGCACAAATGTGTTTGGAGTAGTTTTAGCGCACTGAATGCTCGCTCACCTGTTGCTGTCGTGACCGGTATGGTATAGGAACACATTACAAACTAATCACTCTCATCGTAAGTCTGTACAGTTACATTTTCGTCCACGAGAAATCCGGCTATTTCGCGCAGTGCTCCTAACGCTCCTCGGTTAACTCCTGCAGCTCAGAGGAGCGCCTGGCGTACGCGGTCCGAACCCCGAAAAAGTCACTGCTTTTGTTCAAAATACATGGATTCGATTTTTGTATACGCCACCGTCTCCGCAGTCGCTACCAAAATGACAATGTCAGTTTATCTTCATTGCGTCATTCTGTTTCGACTAGTTTCAAAGGGTTTGCGGCGTTTCGGCATAGGAGAAAAAGCCCAAGCCGATCTGGGATCACCTCCAGTTGACCCAAAATACAGCAAACGCAAAGGTACACACTCCTAGCTCGGATTCCCGCTCTGTGACGAATGTATACATCTCAAATCAAACCTCAGATTCGATGTAACAGACCCAACACTGCATAGTGGCATCAGATGATCGTTTCTATGGAAAAATATGTAAACGGCCACGGGCATGGCGCACGCATGCACAGGTTTCTCTTCGAGATAATGACGTTAGTTGAACAGGAAGTTAATCCCTCATAGGTTAATTCACATTTGCTTTGAATAGATGAACATGCAAAGCTGCTTTTCGAACAATAATTCGTGATCTACACATCTGATCTAACCGGGTAGCTTCGTGTCGGATGTAAGCGTTTGTAACCCCGTTCTCCTCCTGCAGTTTCTACGATACAGTGTCCTCCGATCAGCTGTAGGCTGCCAGCCCCGTGGCACTGTGGTGCGATGTTCTGAAAGTGGGAATCTTTTTCTGAACACGTGATTTCGAGCCCTCCAGGGCCTAATTTTCGGCATCACTAGCTGTAGGCACAAAAGCTGCAGAGATCCTGGAAAGCAGCAACACGCCAACTGCGAGCTAAAGGACAGTTTTAGACCAGCTGTAGTGGCCATGGATTGCCATCCTGCTGAACTTGGAGAGCAAACAGGAAAGACACAGGGCATGGTCTGTTCTCAGCTTTATTGATCATTCACACAACAGTCAAGCTGTGGGTGAGCTTGCTCTCCTGTACAGCACAGTCCCCAGCACAGCAATGCACACCACAGCCACAGCAGCCACCACACCAGCCAGGAGCACAACCTCAGCAGAGATGCCTGCAAAGAAAGCCCACCCCACTGGTCACTCACTTTAGGTCAAACCCAGACTACAGCAAGAGACCGCAACCTCTGGCTCCAATTTCAATAGGCCCCAGTACCTGCTTCTTTGCGGTCCTCTGCAGTCAGGGGAGACCTCTGGGCATTCGTCTCCACTGGAGGGATGGCATCCTGCGGCTTCTCCAGCACACGCACAAACACTGTGGCATCACCTTCCCATTCTGGAAGGTGGAGAGGCTTGGATCCAGCCACACATACTATACCCCAGTACCACACGCACAACCAGGCAAAGGATCCTTACCCTCCTTGAAAGCCAAGTCCCTCCTGTACCTCCCAAAGTACCTGGATTTAGAGACAGGGCTACAGCTGGAGTCACAGCAGCTACAGACCTGATCGCTCCCATCCACTGAGCTCCAGCTACAATAGGGATACAGCCATCAGGACGGAGACCCGGAGAAGGACACCAAGGGCCTCAAGCACCCTCCTCCCCCTCTACCTGTTGCCCACAGGGTAGCAGGCCTTGTCCAGGTTGTCCACAGCCTGGGAAGCAGCAGTCACCTTCAGGTGGCAGGTCATGTAGATCTGAGCAGAACAGACATTGGCACAGTTAGTGCACCCTGGGAGAGCTGCTTCAATGCCCAAGAAGCCACACAGTTGAGAAAGCAGAGGCCAACCAAGCCAAAGATGCAAAAGCAGTAGTCAAAAGCTCAGAGGCAGAGTGGCTGGGAGACTTACAGAGCTGTTGGCATCATTGTGGAACCTGAAGGCATCAAGCACCATCTGCAGCTTAGTGACGTCCTGAGGTCTTGGCATGAAGTGAGAACTGGAGCCCGTCACCTTGGCATCAATCAGGCAACTGGGGACAGGAGGAAATCCATGATCAGTCCCTGCTCGGAGTCGACACCCAACACCTGCAAGCACCCTGGCCATGCTTAGCTATGGGATCTCACTCACCCATAGTTCCCAATGAAAGTGTAACTGGGAGAAGAGGTCGGGTCAGAGGTCAAGGTGGCCACACAGCTGTCCACAAACAGCCGCAGGGGCACGTGGCTGGCCTGGTTGACGGAGGCTTGGATGTTCAGGACGTCCCCCAGGAAGTACACGTTGGAGGGTCTAGGGGAGCTCCAGTCATCTGCGGAGACGGGGAGCAGCATGAGGCCTCTACAGAGCAGAGCAGCACTCCAGTACACGGGAGGGTTAGAGCTGCATTAGGTTGGCCTCTACCAGTCATGAGCTGCAGGGAGAAGTCCAGGAGATCCTCCGCAGACTTGGTGGAGGTGTATGGGACCCAGGTTGGCTGCAGGGCATCGCTGCTCACATTGTGGAGCCTATGGAGCAGACAGCAATTACACACCGATCCTACAGCAGCTAGGCTGAAGCAGTACTGCAGCAGAGTCCTCACCGGAGGTAGTGACACTCGATGTGGACAACAGCAGGGTCGGTTCTCACGATGCCAGTGTTGGCAATCGGGGACGGGTGGTAGTTTAGGGAGAAGCTGTAAACCAGCTCGTCTTCGGTCATCTACAAGTGAAAGGCACAACGGTTAAGCTCAGGATGGTTTAACCCATTCACCGTGCGAGTCTACAGCCGTATTCTCCCCCCTCCCCTACTTACCGACAGGGCGCTGCCACAGCCCTGCAGCTCCGACTGGAAGACCAGGACCGTGTCGTTCTGCCCACTGAGCGCACAGCCTCCCAGCTGGATATCCGCAGCCTGGATCAGCTCGCCGGTACCGAACAGGTCTCTCTCCACCGACACCTGGATCGCGCTGTCCCCGCACTGTGCCCACACGACGGGGGAGACTTGCTGCTTGAACAGAGAAGAATCCACTCGCACAACGGCCTTGGCTCTGGCGGGAGGCTTGGCTCTGGCTGCAGGCTTGGCTCTCGCCCACTTAGAAACTCTGCCGGCGTCGCAGAGCCCAGCGAACACACACAGCACTAGCAGCCCACACCAAGAAGCCCTCGTACGTAGCATTGTGGCGAAAATACAAGAACAGCTCACAGATTCGCGATGCTTACCCAGCCCACACCGCCTCCTTTTATACACTGAGATGATCCCGCTCAGCGTGTCTCTCTGAGGAGACAGCGCGACATTTTCACGTGGAATTCGGCGACAAGTGGGGCTGCAACAGCAGCGGCGCGGATCCAGCGCGGATCCCAGTGCGTCCCGTCCTGCACAGGTGCAGCGAGTAGTGACGACGGAACCGATTTTGCCGCTGTGTGAGCGTGTTTCGTGCTGTCCCGACTTCATTTTTTAGGCTACAGAGAGCAGATGAGCAACACTCAATTCAATGCTGTTGGTACCACTACCAGTACTCCAGCTAATGATTATAATAGTAGCCTGTGAGTTCGTAGAACTAGGACCCTGCCACCTGCTTTCCTCCCCGCGATAGGTGGCCGTGTCGTCTTTTTAAATAATCCCTTATTGATGAATAATCTCACGATTCCACGCGAATCATGTCAATTAGTCAAGTTATCAACAGAATACCAGGTGCTGTATTGAATTTTGCAATACACCTCGAAGCATGTCATTTCATGCCTTTACTAGGGAACTGGGATTATCCGAGACAAACGCAGTCTCATTATTACAATTCAATGACAGTGTGCACAAGGATTTCTCAACACTGTGCCAGGGATGTAATTCACGGGTTGCAGATTGCCGTATCTGTGACACAGTCACTTGACTTCATTTTGTATTTGATATGTTTTCTTCAACATTCGTTTGCACCTTTTTATTTCACTAACTTAACATTCTTTAATTACTTTGAATTTGGCTCGATTGAACTTGGGAAATGGGTTGTCAACAGCGTTCATGGCGGTTTTAATTGAATTATCCATAGAGCTCGTGATTGGTGGAAAATACAACTTCATTACAATACAATTCATTGTAATGTACAATACAATTCATCATTTTACAATCTGCTCAAAACAATATTTCAAGAAATAGAAAATATATAGGCGTTGCTGATTGCTCTTTGCGGTTTAGTCCCTTATTGATGAATAATCTCACGATTCCACACGAATCATGTCAATTCATCAGTCGGACACGTTGAATATTGCGGCAGCAACTGTACACAATTATTGAAAGGGGGCATGCAACGCGTTTTGACCTCATATTCATTACGATTGGTCAGAATGTGTCATTACGTCATTTCAGTGTTTCATTTTACGAGTTGCTAGAATTCTGTACCTTCTCTCCGGGACATATAACATGTGTGTTCATCCCATTGCTGGCTTTCTCTTCAGCCTACGGTTTACACCTTCACAACCGTGACTACATTTACAATATTTAATGGTTCATAAATATATTCGTCATGAAAGTAAATGAAATTAGTTTAAGAATTCATGTATTAGCAGGCGTTATCCATGGCGATGTAGACGTATAACCTATAAGCTATACAAAAGCTCAAATATGATCACTTCAGACCCAACCGGAGTAACTGCAATACTATTCAATAACTTCAGAAAGACGGAGTCAGTAGAAGAGCAAATACGGGTTCAAGTCACCTACGGGGCAGAACAAATTGGAACAAATAATGTGACCGTTACATCAGCGTCCGATACCACTGTCTCAAGTATTGTAGATACAAGGCAGTTTAAGTGCAGGATTATACAGCAGGTATAAAAAGAACACATCGCATATTGTAGATCACGGACTCATTTGAAAAGTAGAATACAGCGCAGTGCCAAATTGAAACAAATGTCGAATTGTAAGGGGTTTTAAAGCAATCTGAATTGCACCGCGGTTAGGTTATTCGACTCCCCCCAGACTTACAGTCTTTTATCCTTCACTAACCGAGTGAAATTCTAGTTTCACGATGGTTTACAGTGGTTTAAAATTCAAGTAATAAAAAAGACACTGTTTTCAACATTCATTATCATTGTATTTTAACCGTCAGAATTAACGGAGATTCTGTTAAATGTTATTTTACAGTTGTGAACACTGATTATACGGTAGTTTGTCATTAAAGAATAAACATATTTCAACCTTCACTATTACAGTTAGTTAATTAACCTTCAAAACTACAGAGATTTTTTACAGTGTGGATACAGGAAGCTTATTGGGATTTCTTCTTTGGATCTGGGCAACATGCCAATCAATACAGATCAAGCAAAAGACCAAGTTTAATCCACCTCAGGACTATACTCTCAGCAACCCCTCACACACGAAAGGGAATTCTGAGCAGCGGACACAAGGAGGGGCCACTTGTTGCCACCCCTGTAAAAGGCACAGTAGGGCCACGAATACTACTCACCGGTTGGCGTGCATTACTAGAGGGAAGAGCAGCCACTGAACAGAGGGCCTGGAGTCAGGCTCTGGAGCACACGGCTGAAGGATCTTTGCAAGGCAAGAAGAAACGGAGCGAGTCAGACATTTCACAGTCCACATTTTATTCAAAAACCTGCTCCAGTTACAGTTGGGATGCCCGCATGTGGGGCCTGGCTCTCCACACAGCCGCCAGCACCACAGCACAGAGCACAAGCACCGTGAAGGCAGCCACGGTCAGCACACCATAGCCGAAAGCCTGGGGCACTGTGGAGACGGGAGAGGGACAGGCAGCTCACAAGGGTGCAGACATGAGAGGGCTGAGCGCCAGCAGAGTGTCAAAGCTCCCCTCCTCACCTTCACTGGGAGAAGCCCTCCTGTCCACAGCAGGGAGCTCAGAGGCAGTCAGGATCACTTCCCCACTGGACACCACGGCCATCTCCCTGGAGGCCCTCTGCACCGGGGCAACAGCTCTCCCTGAAGGGACAAGAGCAGCATTACAGAAGCAGCCCCTCCACTGGGGGAGCCTTAGGGAAAGATGCCAGTCCAGCTCACACTGGAACCGAGCCACTCACTCATTCTCTGGTTGCACGGAGTGACACAGCGGTCAGTAGCACTGGGTTGGCACACTGCTGCACTACAGTGGATGAACACCTGGGGGAGCACGAGATGCAGTACAATACAATGCCGCCATGGGGAATGTGGCGTTCCTTGGCCAATAGACCCTTACCTTCGCCTTCAGAGGGAGCTGGGAGCCAGCATCCACAAAAGTGAACATCTGCACGATGAAGCGCTTGTAGTGCGTTGGGTATGGCAGCCCTGAAGAGCCAGCCACAGGAACCAAGGTGGTCTGGTACTGGTCATCTCTGTACGGACACCTGGAAAGAGCACCACACATGGGTCAAGAGGTCTGCCTAAACCACCAACACAAGCTGGCCGGCAAGAGATACAGGGCTCCAGTTACCCAGCAACCAGCAGGCTCCACTGGGGCTGGCCGAGCGGGCTGGGGGTGGAAGTTGCCCAGCAGTCTTCCAGAGTCAGGACAATGTTGGGGTCGGTCCTATTCAGGATGCGAACCTCAACATACACAGGATCCCGCAGGACCTTGGTCACGGGGTAGTCCCCATCACCGTAGTAGGCGTCATACACAGCTTCTACAGGAGGAACGACGGAGAGCTTTAGGAAGCCAGCATGCATTGGAAACCAGTACATAGCATGGCCATGTACAAGGGCTCATCACAGTACCCGTTGCAATCCTGAGCTCCACACTGAGAGGTCCAGGGGCCACGACTGAAGGAGGAGGCGGGGCTGCAGTGTACACTACAGCCTCCACAGGAACAAGCTCACTGCCCGAATACTTGCACAGGAAGGTCAGCCTGGAAGGAGAAGCAGGCAGCCATTGGACCCAGTCGGGTACTGGCACATGGAGACGGCCACTGGGGAGCCCCACTTACTCATAGTAGCTGTCCCTGGTGATGGAGCCATCAGGCCCCTCCTGCACATCACGTTTAGAGGACATCGTGTTCTCGTACACCACATCGCCACCCTCACTCTGGAAGAGGGAAGCAGACCCTCACGTTATACAGCCAAGACAATCAGCACAAGGCGCTGCAATGCTCAGGCCAAAGCTGGGAACCGCTTCCTCACCTTCAGTGTGCTGCCACAGGCACTGACTGGGAACTGGAACAAGGCAAAGCCAGCAGTGGTGCCAACAGGGCTGCAGGGGGCGCCCTGACCCCCCAGCAGGCTGACGGTGTCAAGGCTCAGCGGAGGCCTGGTCACATTCCTGGGTACTACAACCACAAACTGACCATCCGTGGTGCATTGCACAGTCACTGGAGGGAGAGGGGAGAAGATTAGCAAAGCAATGCGCTCAGGAGCCGTTTGTACGAGATTTTGCCCATACCACTCACCCTCATTGCTGTAATAACAGGGCTGTCTTCCCCTCTGATCAAAGCAGCAGTTACTCGCTTCACAGTCGGCTCTACTGATTGCAGGGGCGCCACACGCCATTTTCTCGTTGTCACTAACCGAGCAGTTCTGACCCTGGGCTATAGACACGTCCACCGCAGCCGCCATCAGCAGACAGACAAGACTCCAGACCCGCACGCTCATCCCAGACCTGTCCATTGTGCAACTCGGCAACGAAGTGCCGAGAAGCGGCGCTCCGCTCCTTAAATAATCCGGCGCCCTGATTGGCTCAGGGCTGGCCCTGGCGCAGCAGGCTGCACGAGGATTTCAGCCACCCCAGCGGGCCAGTCGGGCTCTTTGGTGGAGCTCTCGCTTTGCTGCCGCACAATCACTGTCAGATGCCACATCACTGTCTGTCGGCAAGCCCGCCGCGCCCCGCTGCGCTCACTTCACTGCCCCGGCTCTCAACGCACAGCTCCCCTACCTACTGAGCACTCATCTCCAAGACTTTCACAGCTTTTTAGAGAGAGTTCCGACTCATCATACGGTCGGTGTGCGACACTCGCAACACTAGCAGTGAAGATGAATAGCTGTATGACATTGTAACACGTCTTCTTCAGAGACAGTGAATGCTGGATTTTGAAAAGAACGGAAATGCAAAAGCACATTGAAATTGAGCATCGAGTTCAACTTTAAACGGACAGTGTGCCTCATCACGTCCTCCTTGTGACTTGGGACGAGAACACGATTTGATGCCCTGATTGCAACGAACCAATTACTTCCAGCGTCACCGAGTGCACTCTGAAAATGTATGGCAAGCAGTTGTGACATTTAATCCATCATTTCTAAAATCAAAAATACAATTGGTGATATCAAGAATGATCTGCTATTTTTGATATCACCAATTGTATTTTGGATTTCATAAACTGTATTTTTGATATCAGAAATTGAATTTTTGCAATCAAAAATGCATACTAATTATAGCATCCGGTTCTATTTGTCATATCAAAAATGCATACTAATTATCATACGGTTCTATTTGTCATATCAAAAATGCATACTAATTGACGTCCGGTGATTTGAAACTCAACCCTTTACACTCCGCCCCATTATTTTCAGATCTTCCGCGATCGGAGAAATAAATTGTACGTTTTTCAAAACTATAAAATATACCAGAGACTGGAGAAACTAGAGACCGGGAGCTTTCAAACGATGTCTTACTCGCGTATGTAGAGTCTTCATAGCATGGGCTACAGGCTTGCGAAATCAGCCATGTGTCCTAGTGTACAGGGCTGATTTGCGTATGCCCGAGTGTTTGTTTCTAGCCTGTCAGCCGATTTGCCTTAAAATACGAAAGGTCACAACTTGGTCTTTAATTTGATACAAGATAAAAGCATTTGGCACAACGAAGCAAGGGGAAACACGGTAACACTTTACAATAATGGGCATTAATTCCTCATGAATTCCGATAGTACAACACGGGGAAAACACATGAATGCATGATGTAATTCTTGTGAACTCATTTGTAATTCAAGTATGTGAATTCATCATGATGTAAAGACTCTTATTCATATGGAATTCTTTTTTAATCCCCAGGCGAGCGAGTAAGAGGGTATGAATTCATTATGATTCATGATTATTAAGGGTCTTCTTTTCTGCAGTATGTTCCTCATGAATTAATTCGTAATTCAACAAATGGTGTTAATCATGTGTACAAATCGGGACTGGCTATTTGAATAAAAGCAAACAAAATATATGGATTCATCTCAATTTTGAATTTTAAAATATATTTTTCTTGCAATAATCGGCGTTATGCCAAGTTACGTTTTCTCGTAAGGAATCGAGCTTATTTACAAGCTAATCACATGCACTTCATGTTTAAAGACAATTATTTTGAAGTCATGACTTATTCATGTTTTTCTCCTAATGAACACTGCATGATCGAACAACTATAGTCAACTGAAATATGTGGGTATAGCCGCTTCATGCTTTGCTGTAAGGGCATACAATTATTGTTTTTAAATGTTAGCGCATGTATATACGTGTAAATATTGTAGCGATATCTGCTGCGTGTGTTCGCCACCAAAACAACAAATAATCGGACCGAGCCGTGTTTCCTGCAACAGGCTTTATTTTTCAAAACATTGTAATGCAGCTACACCCGTCTCTATCACTTCTGTCCTGTCCTACTTCTGCGGCGGACCGGGCGCCCCTATATATGCCCTCGGCCCGTGACGTCTCCCCCAATCACGGCGCCTAAGTTCCCGCGCTGCGCTGACCCATGAACGCGGAATTCAGTATTTCCCTCTGTCTAACAGTATTAATTACATTGTTCATTGTTTTCTTGTTTTACTCTGTTTTTAAAGTCTGTAAAGCGCTTTGAGCACCATCAAAAAAGCGCTGAATAAATAAAGGTATTATTATTGTTATTATTATGATCACTGAATGCCGTGGAACGCGTTGATGACCCAGCGGACCCGTGTGTGACTCGATTCACAGGCACATCGGGGCACCGTTTGTAGTAGTACATCCCAAACAGCATGAAACCCCTATACCTACATATTTTACTATACATTCTTGCCCCTAGACTAAGGACTTTACTATAATGCTCTGCTCATGCAGTGTTCATTACGAGATAACATGAATCAGTCATGACTTTCAAATATTTGGCTGTAAACATGAAGTGCATTAGCTTGTAAATAAGCATGATTCTTTACAAGAAAACGTAACGTGGCAAAACCCCGATTATTACAAGCAATAATACATTTTAAACCTCAAAATTGTGATGAATCCATACATTTTGTTTGCTTTTATTCAAATAGCCAGTCTCGATTTGTATTGAATTTGTATTTGTAATGAGTTCATACCCTCTTACTTGCTTGCCAGGGGGTTGTGAAAAACATGAATTCATGTGTGAAGACATATACATACATCTGAGTTCACAAGAATAACATCATGCATTCATGTGTTTTTCCTGTGTTGTACTATCGGAATTCATGAAGAATGAATGCCCATTATTGTAAAGTGTTACCAGAAACACAAACAGGAAAAATGCCAGTAGAGAATGGCTACCGCTGAGATTGTTTATTCAACAGTGAACAGGGCAATGTCAGGCTTTAACAACGAGACGAATGGCCATTCTGAGTGCTCTGAATTATGAACATCTACTTGGGGACTTTTCCGAAGAAGGGGATTAACTATAACACGGAAAGCAGACGAAACCGAATGTTAATTAGTATGCATTTTTGATATCAACAGTTAGCAGGTTAATTCTTGATATCAACAATTGTATTCTAGATATCAGCAATTATGGATTAAATGTCACAACGGCTTGCCATAAAAATGTCCCCAATTGAAACAAACGGCAGGTAACTGCTGCTCTTTTGGAGGTCCCGGTAGCGCATTAAAACAGCGGGCTCTCTAACCTTTGTGCCACTTCGCTGGGATTAGAGCTCTGGAGCAGAGATTTGTGGCTTTAATCCCAGGCAGGAGATACAGTTGCTGTACATTTGCGCAAGGTACAGTACAGATTGCTCCAATAGAAACACAACTGTACAAAGGGGTCAAGATCTGTTAAAACAATGCTATATGTTGTAAGTCATGTAATCATTTAGAATAAGCAGAGACAGGTCACAAAGTGAACTGATTAAAATAGGAATTTATAAAATGTACTATGCTTTGAATTGCTTTGTATTATGTAAATCTGAATTTGTATTGTTTGATGCCTCGTACTGAACTCTATGTTTGCACGTTGTATTGCGCTTATGTTTTGTAAGTCGCCTTGGCTAAGGGCGTCTGCCAATCAATAAATAATAATAATTATATACTACTACTACTACTAATAATAATGCAGGACTGGTCATCTGAAAATGGAGATTATAGCAATACAAATCAACAACCCTCTACGGCTTTTTAATGTTCATACAATTACAGACAACCCATGAAGAAATTGTCACACACATAAAACAACAAAAAACGCATTCACTTGCTTTGCAAGGTGTACTTTTAAATGTAC